>NC_064472.1:48369651-48669651 GCF_023343835.1 Lagopus muta | reverse complement strand
AGTATATTATTGAATTTAAATTATATGAATTGCATTGCAATTCACCTCTAGACCTAATCTGAATCAGTCTTTTTTTATATATAGCATGTTAACCTGAAGGTTAATAAAGTGAAGGAGCATCATTCAGAAGGAATTTGCTATTGCATTTATTTCAGACCAAGGATCTTAAATACAAAATGCTTGTGGAATTCATTGTTTAGCCACAGTTCTATTCCTTCTTTCACTATCCATAGGATTTTTTTCCAAAGGCAAATATTTTTGCCTAAAACAACTTATAACATAAGACATGTTAGACAAAACCTCTTTGAGCTTACAGTGCATAGTAAATTTACCTCACATAAATCATGCCTTCCTTCAAATAGAACTGCCACATCATCCTAACCTGGTCCTGTCCAGCAGGAGCTCCCCAAGCTCCTTATTGCATTCAGTGTGGATTAAATGCTCTCCTGGCACTGCTTGTTCTCCTTTCTGAGAAAGTAAAGAGTTCACTTTTTCACTGCCACCTATTCTGTGTGCCTTAGCTTTGTCTGTGCACGCTGTCAGTATACCCACCTGTCTTCAGCCTTTGCCAGCTCTCCAGTCTCAATCAGCACAGTCCAACAAGCCTTGCTCAAGCCACGCAGTTTCTACCAAATCCCAGCTCACTCTTCTTGCCTAATTTTTTTTATCACAGTCATAACTGAATCACCCTGCAGTTGGAAGGAACTGCCTCTGTGGAGCAATCTACAACAAACAGGTCTAGAACAATTGGTTTCTCAGCACATACCTTTTTTCTTTTTCTCTCAAACAGTGAGGATGAATCACTTTGGAATATCCAGTGAGATTTGCCTTTTTTACCTTAATGAGTTTGGCAAGATAAAGCTAGCAGTGTCCTTCAGTGAGTGTTCATTTTTGAACGTTTTACTGCATTTTTATACTTTTTAACAAATATTGCAGGTAGGACATGTTGCTTCTGAGCCTTCAGTGAAACCCAGCAGTTCTGTTGATTGGCTTTAGTATTTATGTTAACAAGACAAAAATAATCAGGAAAAAAAAAAAAAAAAAAACAAAACTTGAGAGAGCAAAAGCCTGAAAAATATGAAATAAGATTTTTTTGTTACTCTTTCCTTGAGAATTTGGTGCAGCAAAGCTGAGTAAGAATAAACTCATTTGCAACTGAACTCAGGGAAATTTTTTCACCTTTTTTTCAACAATATATTCTGGGAGCTTGCAATGACCACAGAAAACAAAGTTCAATTTAAATCCTAGTTTATTAATCAATGATGGATTAAAAACGCATGCCCCACTGTGAACTGTGTTTTCATGTTGCTTATTTCTTTGCCTTGGCCCTGTGTAATACCATCAGTTGTATAAGGACAACTACCCAGGAAAGGAGGGCAGCATGTAGATACTAATCTGAATTTTGAAACTTGTGTTTTGCCAGGTGATTTTTTGGTCAGATTAGTTCCCTGATTTTCTCCATAGGTTGTCCGTGCAAAGGGTTGTGCTGGCAACACTAATGGCGTGGATGGAAGGGGATTCTGGGATGCACAGTTGGGGAAGAATATAGAAATGGGAAGTAGCTAAGTGAAATGCAGAATCTTATCACTGCAGAGTATAGTCCTTTGCTTTCAGGTAGGAAATATTACATCAAACTATTACACCATTTCTACCATAACAAGTGCTCAGATTTTGAAATTGGGTTTGTGGGATCTGTAGACTTTTGTTCTTCCTCGTCTCAAACGTTGTAAGAAAATGATTAATTTTTCACCACACCAGCATTCTTCTCTCACAATGTCTTTTAAATTTAGGTGCTTTACTTGTAGATTTACTATGCTGTGGTATAACATCAGTGCTGGCAAAAATACAAAAATAATGCCATCTGTTCTTGTGTCGGGTACAGGTGTTGATTCGTTTAACTGAGCAACCAACATTAATTGCTTTCAGCAAATATAGGCAGGGTTTCCTGAATGCTCACATCACTGGATTGGCAATCACAGTCATCTTATGGGTACTCAACAATCGTTCAGAAATGTGAAGTGACTGATAGTCACAAATTAAACATTTATCTCTCAACTTTTTTTTCTTAAATTTCCAACACTATACTTCACAACCAGCATGCTTCTGGCAACTGAAATTCAGCCTGAAGGCTTTGTGATCAGAGAAAATAATTTCTACAAATTACACATGGGAACAAAATGTTTTACATTCATTCTATTTCTATTTATGGAGCTATAATTTAGATTTTCTGTCCCTCTTTTCTGCTAGAGATTTAAAGAAGTCCATTCCTGTATCAGTAAAGGTTAAAGCATAAAGACTGTGATGGAAAAATCAATTGTTAAACACTGAAAGAAAATTCTGTGAATTCAAGAGCCAGCCACGTTTAAACTCAATGGCAAGGCCCTGTGTTTTTTTGTATCGTGCCAGTTGAAAATTAATGAGAGATAATGATGCATTACATGCCAAACTATTATTGCACTCAGTATAATACCCATTGTGATGTTTGTTTTATATTACATTCAGACTGTTGCTACACTTTTGACCCAAGCAGCTAGACAAAAGCCTGGACTATTGCCAGTTGTTCTAATTAGGAAGAACAGTGCTGATACCCTTTTAACAACTCCACATATGTTATTCAACAGCAGCTCTGTGTTTCTCTTGTTACATTAACTCCTATTTTCCTGAACATTGGCAGGACTGAAACATAATGTTTATTTTCATTATCTTATGCTCTGTCAGACATACCTACTTATAAAGCTCATTCTCTTGAATATTTTCAGGGCTAAATCCTGGTCTTCGCAGAAGTCTTTGGCTTTACTCAGGATTGTCAAGATTTATACCAGAAACTGAAGGTGCATTTGGCTTCTGTCTGGCACCTCCTGCCTCTGCAGTGCCCTGGCACAGCACCTCTGCCTGGCATATGCAATCCCTAGAGCAGGAAATACCACAGTACTGTGCTACAGCTGCGATGAGTTCACAAATACAGCCAGAGGGCAAATATCCCACTGCTAAAATCTCAAGCGCAGTAGCTTACTTCTACAGACCCAGCTGACCTCTAAGCTGTAGGGCGCAGAGCGCTGCTCACTTGGAAAGGATGAACATTGTATTACATGTACCATGGTCACTGAACTGTGAACTGCAGGAGATTCTTGATAAGTGCAGGGAAGATCCTTAGAAAAGGCACACAAGTGATCTCTGCAACGTGGTGATCTTATGTGATTGAGTTTTCAATTCTAGCAGCAGAGAGAAAAATAAATAACACAGGAAAAGTTGTAATAGTGAAACAGAGAAAATGTGCTTCCAAAAAAAACCTGAAATTAACCTATGCAAATAGCTACAAACCAGCTTTGGAATATCTCTACTTCTATTTGTGTCTCAATTAAATAAGATTGAGTATAAGCAGCTGTTCTGTAGAAAGGAAATAGCTTGTAACAGTTATTGGCAAATCTGCAGTGGGAAAAAATTTCTAAATTAGGATTTGCATTAAAATTTTTTAAGGAAGAACAAGGGCAGTGATGGGCTCACAGTGCTGCCTTGCAAAGTGGAGGACTTCCACTCCAGTGTGTATTCAGAATCAGGCAGTAATGCCCAGTTTGGACTCATTGCAGCCTCCCCACCAAGGCCGGCTCTGTGCCACATGCTGGGGTGGTGTCTGCTGCCTTATCCACTGTGGCTTTCAGGCTGTGCACTAAACACCTGGGTCTGCTGTGATGGAGATTCTGCAGCTCAGGCCTCCTGTTCTGCCAGAGGCACAACAAATCACTGCTGCAGAGCTCAAAAGCATCCCCTGGGGACTTTGTTGTTGGTGGTGGAGACAGTCAGCAGAGGCTGCATCTTCTCATTCCAAATATCTCCTGCAGCACAAAGCCAGGTGTGGTTCTGTAATTTCCTCCAGTCATCTGAATGTAAGCATAGTCAGGCATGCCAAGAATCTTGAACCCAGCTTCCCATTGAAGTTTGCAAATAAATACTGTAGTCAACAACTGTCATTTGCTTTTAGATCCCGTTTGAAGTTTTCCTTGAAGTAAGGAACAGACGAGGAAGGATCACCTCCATCCTATGAGCAGAAATACAGTTCAGTGTGTAACGCTGAAGTAAAAGAAGACTTGTCTGACTTCCATCAAATGACATTTTAATTATTTAGTCTGTTTAATCTATTATTGAAAAACTCTTATAATGCAGCTCTACAAAGCCTTCCTATACAAAGCTAATTTTTTATCTGCCGTTGTATCAAAGGTTTCCAATATCCTTAATTAATCGTAGCTAGGGTATACGTCCTATAAAATTAACAATATATGAAACTTCAATATTTCATTTGATCTTAATAAGAATGTTCCACTGGAGTCAGTGAGTTTTTCAAAATGGATTAAGCTACTAAATATATATATATATATACTGATTTATTTTTAAAAACAGATCACTATTCTCAGATTTCTTTATCATTTTCTACAATTAGAATATTAGGATGTGAATGTGAAATTTTGCTTAAAAAACAAAACAAAACAAAACAAAACAAAACAAAACAAACAATTCTCCCAAACACATTTCTCATGGAAAAAAAAAAAAAAGCAAAAAACCCGCCACCTCTGCCAGGAACCCACAATAATTACTGACTGCACACCTACAAGTTCTTTAAGGATTTGGAGTGCTGTAACCCTGACAAGATTACTGGAAAAGGGGGAGATCCTTTAAACTCCAGACAGCATATATTCTCATTCAGTCAAGGTCACTTATTAATCAAATGGATGTCATTTCATAAACATTCCTGAACAACTGTGCTCTATTATCTAAATGGGAAGGAGAGGTGTTAATGGGTGTCTAAGGGATGAATTCAATTTAGCTCGGAGGCACTCAGCTGTTAGAACAGTTGTGAACATTTCTGGCTGCTAATGTATGCTGATTAGTATTAATACCGTACAATGTCTGAAATGTGGCTGGCATGACATTTCTAAACCAATGAATGGTGATTACAGCTCTGTTTTCTTTATTCTATTCTGGCTGTGTAGACTGTGAGATCTGCAGCATACATAGGGCTGAGTTTGAAGATTTGTACCCGCAGGCATCTTCCCTTCCCTGTGATCCTGTTCAATAAGCACAGTAGACAACATTTGACCTGTTAATCACTGGCAGCAAGGAGTCCTATACAGTACACTGAGAGAACAAGAATGACCTGCAGTAAAAAATTAGAAATGTAAAGATATCACAGTATGTGTTGATGCAGACAAGTTGAAATTGAGTTTTCAAGTGCTTAATTACACAAAAAAATTGCCTTCTAGTCTTTCCTTTGCGACTGTTTTTCCTAACGCAATGTGAATACGATAAAAAAGTTTAGTGGCAGAGTAGAAACAACATACATTAAAATATCAAGAAAACAAAGACAAAGCAAATGCTGTGTTCCCAAGATGAGTACCTTATCTTCTCTTCCACTTCAGTCAGAGGATGTTCGGACATTGCACCAACCTGGAACGCCTGAAATGCTGTAACAAAGGAAGTTCTGCAAAGAGAGTTTAACTGGAGCAGCCTGTCCTAGAAAAAGTAATCACTTCTAAAAAGCCTCTTCAGAAGAAGAGAGAGTGAAATCAATTCCCAGGAAACTCTCAGCTTTGATTCAGAAGTATACAGTGATTTCTGAGAGAACAAGCAAGAAGTCACAACTTGAGGAGGGGAAAAAGAAAATACTAAGTAGTAATCAAAACAGACCTTTATGAAAACCACGTAAGTGCAGCAGGAAAAAAAACTAGATAGGACTTCAATATCCTATCAAGAAGGCAGGATCCCGAGAGAAGAAAGAATTTCAAGTGTCTGTATCCAACCATGCTAATGCAAACTTTTTAAGTCTTAGCAATAGACAATGAAATACATAGACTGATAAAAATTACGTCTAGTTTCACTTTCTTACGGAAGATCTTCAAGTGTGAAAATAAAGAAGTGTATTCACTTCATATGCAAAAGGAAACATTTTCCAAAAACGACAAAATCCTTCAGGAGAGTTGCTTTTACATTTTACACTGAATTTCAAATCTGTATTTTAGATTAATTTAAAATGAACTCATTAAACTTTGCTCTAAAAGAGAACAAATTGAAACAAAAATTGGAGTATCTGTCATATTCCAAACAGAAATCCAAGTTTTGTCTTAGGTATTGAGTCAGCCAAGTCAAGTGGAAAACATGCCTGAAAGTCTCAAAAATAAATTGCTGAACATCAGCTCCAAAAACATTCATCTCTAGACCACTTATAAATGAGAAAAAGATTTTCATGATACTAGAAGCCAGTAAGAAATATTCGGGATAGTATGATCCATTGGCTATCTTGGATATGTTATGCTTTTCATCCTGCTGATTTGCAATTTAAAGGGAAGAATGATAAATTTACAGAGAAAAAATAATGTGTGAAAGGCAAAAAAGGAAAACCTTACATCTAGAAAACTGTGTAAAAAACAAGATTGCTGTGTTGGAAATCATCTCTCACACTTCATAGAACAGCTCTAGGAATAAGTGTTGAGTTTTTATGGAGACATTGTCTTCTCTTTTTTTAAGTAATGGAAAATCTATAATTTTTCTCAGGTCTAGTTAGCCTTCATACTCATTCCCTGGAATCCTACCTCAAAGAAAAATAGTGTCTTCACATATTATTCTTATTTTTTCAAAATTAATCTTGCAATTCTGTATATGTAGTCAAAAGGATGTACTGATGGGCTTGGTACTTATGCAAAGCCATGGGGGTAACCAAGGATAAAGCGTGTGGATTTCATTTGCAAATAATTATAGCCAGTGCTTATTTTTACTTCATATAATCCAGATGAAAGGGATGATTAACAGATATCACTAATTATTTAAATCACAGAACAATTAACAGGTTACAGATTTATGGCAATGGCAATGGTGTAAATAGTTCAGCTTTATTTCTTCTTCCAACTCATACAGAAAGCCATTCCTTTACTATCTCTGTCTTTATAGTGAAGTTACTGAAGCCACTGTCCAAAAGCTCCACATCTTTCCTGCACTGGGGCCTCAGACTTGAACACAGTTCTCCAGCTGGGGCCTCACAAGGGCAGAACAGAGGGGGACAATCACATCCCTGTCCCTGCTGGCCACCCCTCTTCTGATGGAACCCAGGATACCATTGGCCTTCCTCATGTGAAGGTTTTCATCAACCAGAACCCCTAAATCCTTCTCAGCATGGCTATGTTCAAGGAGTTCTTCTCCCAGTTTTTATAAATACTCAGGATTACCTTAATCCAAGGGCAACATCTTGCATTCCTTTGTTGAACCTCATAATGTACAAAAGGGTCCACCTTTCAAACTTATCAAGGGTCGTCTGGATGGCATCCCTTCCTTCTGCTGTATCAACCACAGCACTCAGTTTGGTGTCATCAGCAAATGTGCTGAGGGTGCATGCAATCCCATCATCTGTGTAATTGATAAATATCTTAAAGAATACCAGACCCAAGATGGACCCCTGGGGGACACTGCTCACTACCAGCCTCCACCTGAACATGGAGCCATTGACAACTACCCTCTGACAGCAACCTTCCAACTAATTTCTTATCCACCACATAATCCACCCTTCAAATTCATATCTCTCCAATTTAGAGATAAGGATGCAGTGGGAGCCTGCGTCAAAGGCCTTGCAGAAGTCCAAGTAGATGACATCAGTTGCCTTCTCTTTGTCCACTGATGCCATCACTCCATCACAGAAGGTCACCAGGTTGGTCAGGCACAACTTCCTTTTGTGAAGCCATGCTGGCTGTCTCAGATCACCCACGTCCAAATACAAACGTAGTAGTTAGTGTGTAATGACCAAGACAAACCAGACTGGAGAGGAACTTTCCTAAAACCTGGTGGATGTGGACATCTGGATGTTATCATCTTCATTGTGCTTAAAAGATTTCATATAAAATATATTAACATTTTCTAAGTTTTGGCCTTAAGTGCACATCAGTGAAAAAAGTTTGTCCAATTAGTCTATGTTGAGAAACAGAATTTCAGTATGTTTTGCAAATGTGCGAGGAAAAAAAAGCAATCTAAACTTGCCATAAGTCTCAAGCTGGTATCTCTTAGTGCTGCTAAGTTTGTAAGTAGCTTACAATTGGCCTGCTATGCAGTAAAGCAGCACAGCAGTGTTGAAACTGTGCCTAATTAGCCTCCTGCTAAACCTGAAATGTCAGGAAGGAATTTCACTGAACCTTAAAGGCTTTTCAATTTGATAGATATGGATAGTACTT
Source organism: Lagopus muta (assembly GCF_023343835.1). Taxonomy (NCBI): domain Eukaryota; kingdom Metazoa; phylum Chordata; class Aves; order Galliformes; family Phasianidae; genus Lagopus; species Lagopus muta. The sequence continues at coordinate 48,661,447 of NC_064472.1, read as the reverse complement.
GTTTTTCTAGAATTCAAGTTGATTGTACTAAAAAAATGACCATATATATATATATATATATATATTAATTTAGAAGCCAGGATTCTGCAAAGACAGAATTCTAATTTTGTCTGTTTTCAACCCAGGATAGATAGAATCTAATCAAAAGTGAAACTACCCTGATCAAGAGCTTTTGAAGTGAGGTTTGTTAGTAAGAAATTGTTTTTTGCTAATGAGCTTTCTTCTCTTGTGCAGGAAACACATACATGTAACAAAGAAAATCAACCGTTTGTGGTAGTTTCAGTCTGACCATTTTATTCATCTGATTTAATTCTTGATCCTCAAAAATTATATCTGAATATCATGCAAAAATGTCATTAACACTTTTGAGGTAGCTTAGTAGCACTCGATGAGAGCAGAAAGAAAAGATCAGAAATGGAAATGCCCTTCATGAACCTCTGCTTAAATGGGCAAATATTAGTTGCCACACATTAATCTTGCACAGATGCATTAGAAAACAGGGAATATGAATTTCAATATTTTAATTACTAGTGGTGAAATTTACATTGCTACATGCAAGGTAATTGGCTGTGTTTTTGGTTTTTTGATTTTTGTTTTAATAAGATTATTATATACTTTTTTTAATGGAGTCCAGGAACTCTGTGAACAGGCAGAAGATCATATTTATTGCTCCCAGTTTAGTCTTTTACTATTTATGAATTATCTTGTCCATGTTCTAACCAATCGGTCCTGGGAGGCTCAAGTTTAACACAATATCATCCTCTCTGGATAGTTTTGACTGCAGGAATAAGATTTCAGAAAGTTGATTAAAAAAAAATAATAGAATCTAAGAACATTTTGCCAGAAGAAAACTTCATTTTCCCCCTCAAAACTTACTAGCATAAACAGTATTTTATTTAATTTCCAAAAACTGCCTGCTGTGTAAGTGAATGAGCCAAAGGTCAAGGTTATGGACGAAAAGAGTCAAAGGAACCAGTGGAATTGCACACCACTCTCCTGACCCTCCTTTCAGGTGTCACTACTTCCAAACTAAACTATAACAGAGGAGGATGCAGATTTAGTCTAGGAGAAGCAAGAACATCTTTCCATCTCTGCTGCCTACAACAACATACCTGTCTGGACTTTGTTTCCTTTCCTAGCCTTACTTTATCTGTTGCCACCAGTGAAGAACACCAGAGTTAGCTCCGATTGGTGCCAGCTCAATTGAGCAGAGTTTACTTTCCCAGTTTTCATGGTATAAGAAAGTGAAAAAAGCTATTTCTGAGGCATCTATCTGCCCACTTTTTGTTTGAAGGGCTTTACTGCTATTGGGCTGGACTGAATGGAACCTCAAGCCTGTATGCATTGTAATCAGATCTCCCAGAGTTAGCGCAGTGACATCAGACATGAATCTGATTGTAATCCAGCTTTGGTCTTGCTGTGATATCCAGGTAATGTGTTTAAGATAAAAAGTAGTAGGGATGAGCTATTCCAAATTCACTAGCATCTCAAAATAGATGGTTGTTGCTTCTAAGGTCTTCAAATTCTTGCTAAAAATATCAATTCTTTGTTAAGGACTACACAGTCTACTTCATTCTGCTACTTCAATTCCAGGTAATCTCCCCTTGCTTCATTGCCTATCAAATGAAAATAAGGAGCTTCTTGCTTTTGAAATCTGAACTAGTTTGCAATCTAAAACCTGAAATCTACTGAGTTTTCCCGCTAGAAAACTTTGTACCAGAGCCTTCCTGGACCTGAGTAGTACAATTTAAGGAACAAAACACTTAACAAAGTATAGGTTTGTTCTGCAATGTAAGAACAAGGATTGTCAGTTCCTTTGATCTTCTGAAGTCAAAAGGAGAGTCCCCTATTATTTCAGATGACTTTTAATAAGAGTTTATGTAAATTTGAATTTTGAAGCTGTGTATTTGAGACTTAACCTCAGTTACTTCCACACTTTGGGCAAAAGCAGACTGGAGTTTTTTTCTTCAGCTTTACAAGAGAAAACTTAGGCCACATTATCTTTTGCACAGTCAGAAGCGAAGCAGAAGCTCCAACAATATAAGCTTCACATCTGAGATTTAGACATTTCAGTAGACAGTTTGCAGTTCTGCATGCTCAGCTGTCCTGGGGCTAGGTGCTATCAGGAGGTGAGGGCCTTAACTGAAAGAAGTGATTCAGTTTTTGGAAATTGCCATAAGAAATTAATAATACTCCACTTACCCTTAAAAGCCTATCATTATATTAAACTCTAAACACAATTGCAAGAGTTGCTGTAAGTGACCCTTGGTACCTTTTATCTGGTTTCACAATATTAGGATATTTAAACTGGGTGAGATGAGTACTGATGTCAGAGTGCCATTGTCAGCTGGATCAACAGTCTGACCAAGTGAGACAGTTCTTTTAGTAATGGAAAATGGTTGCCTAGGATAGAGGGCAGACAAAATTGAAGGGCAGTTTGTAAATGTATTGCTATCCAATTTTAGTCATTGAAGGAAAAACAAGGATAAAGTGTCCTTGCAAAATAAAATTTGGGAAGAACAAAGGAAGGATACTTTATCTCCTGTAAGAGGAGATAAAGAAAAAGCCGAGAGGAAGAGTTTCAGTCACAAGGATCTGGTTAAACAAACTTATCTTTGAGTATTATGGCAGGAGAAGCTAGGTTAGCACTTGCATATACATTTTGTTTGCTGGGCAGAACAAAGAGTGTTGGACTTCACGGGATACAAAGACAGTTCCAGTTGGGTAAAACAACAAACTCTGAACCCAGATTACAAAATACATATAAACAATGGAAATGAGAGGGAGTAGTACTGGGCGGGGGCTGATAGGTGAATCAAGAAGAATGGGAACCCCAAGAACCTTAGCTAATGGGGGAAGTGCTCTCTAGTGATGGAGTACAGGGATAAAAGAGGGGTTGTGTACCACAGTACTCTCAGAGACCCCACAGGGATATGCCGCAGTGGACTCTCCCTTTATTTGAATAAAGAAAGCTGAAGACTTTCCTCTCTCTTTCAGGCATAAAGATGACTAAGCAAGCTTATTGGGGCAGAAATTTTCCTAATAGTTATCCTCTTCCTATTGGAAATGTTACTATTTAATTATTAGCCAATGAAATACTCAATCAGTTAATAAGAAGGAAAACTTTCTTCACCCATTCAGTATGTCTCTCAGGCTTATGTTTGGATTCTGTTTGCTCAGAGGTTTCTTGGATATTCTTCATTTACTTACTGAAAACGATTTTAGCACTCTGCAAGACAAAGGAAGAGGCTTGTACATCAGCTGAGGGCACAGATCAATGTGAAAGCTTCAGAGTTTTGAAACGAAGTCACTTTATTGATTTGAAGAAGTAATGCAAAATATTCTGATAATATATCCTCAGAAGCATGGCTGCTGAATTGTTGTATAACATGATCAGTGCTTGCATGCAACAAAAGGGTCAACATGCAACAGCACTGCAGTAAGAATACCTGCTTAACAGTAATAAAAGTTTTGCTGTTAAGTTTCTTCAAAACGATTTCTTCGCTTCATTGTCTTTTATGGCAAATTGATTTGAGCCTATGTTCCTGAATCCTGGCAGACAATACAGTGCCTACAGATCTTTCTGCTAAACAGAACAAGCATCAAGCTTAACTACTGCACTGTATTAATTTACCATTTATGTGATCTATCTCTGTTTTCAATGGTTTATCCTCTGTTACTTAAAACACTCTCATTACTTCAGTGATGTGAGAAATCGTATGTGCCCTTGATCTTTCTCTGTAGTTGAAGTATACCATTAAAACTGTTGCTATTGCTCAGGTCAGAATTACCTGGTTGACTAAATAAAGTTAAACAACCTTTTGCTTTCAATTACAACTTTTCATTTGCATTTCTAGCACTGTTGTCCCATATGTCCAGTTTTAAGTGTGTGCTGTACTGAGATCACTACTACCAGCTGTTTTGTGCTTTTTTTTAAAAAGAAGTTATAATCTCAACACATACAAGCGAGTCACAATTATTTCTCATAAAAGACAACACTCAAAAGTGATGAACACCTGACTTTTTCTTCCTGTCTCAGGGACACCTATTTCTTGAGATAAACAGCTAAATTGGAAGAGCATTTATGAAGTAATCTTGAGACATTAAGAATGCAGTAATTTTATGTTTTGCCTTTCACTGTCAGCCAGGTATCAGCTCTGCATCCTATAAGACCATGCCAACAAGTTGGCAAAAACAAAACAAAACAAAACACAACCCTCTTATGGGACACATTGTTCTGGCTGACCGAATCACAGTTATAGTTCACAGTGAGACAAATGGACTTGTCTTTAAAGGTCTTCATTCCCATCTGCTTGATCATATATTTCTTCAATTTGGCAGATTTGTGGTGCTTCCTCTCTCTTTCTGGGTGTTTTTATTCTGTCTTTCAAATCCAAATTCAAGTCTTAGTAAATGTCTCTGTCCTCTAACTGTTTCACATTAAAAGCAATTTTGATTGCAATTTCTGGGTCATACCTAAAATGAGTGAGAGAGAGAGCTATTCCAGCTGCTATAGATATGAACCAATGGCAAAGAAATGACCTTCCTTCTGTTGCAGAGGCAGGGGATAAACAGTGTTCAGTTACACTGGCTTGATGTTTTTCCTTGATTCCCCTTGAGAGTGAATTGAGAACTACTTTGTGTGAAAAGATACAATTTCTCTGAAGAGTAGACTGACTATAAAAGTAGCAAAAAAAATAGGTGGGAAAAAGTAAAAATGAAAAAAGCAAACAAAAACTTTGAACACTTGCCTTTAACTTCTGGGAATTTTTTTTTAAGTACTTGAAAAAGTTCTCCAGCATGAAGCAGCTGTGCTTGGAACAGCAGGAAGCCCCCTGCAACTGCCCAAAACATGGCCTCTAAGCCAATGGAGAAATAAGAGCATGAACAGATCAGTAGAGCCTGTATGTGCAAGGGATCAACTGCAGGGCCTGCTGGATCCTCTACAGCTCTAGCTGACCACCATACTCCTGTTTTTTCTTCTTAATTACTCCACTGAGAGGAGCAACAACAAAAAATGGAGATTTCCCTTGGAAGAGAAAAGTACTCCTGTGGAGATCACTACCTGGTGTCAGTTCATTTTGCACTGTTGCACAGCAGAGAAGGGAGTCCAGCCTTCACATTCTGTAACTGATGTGCCAGCCATTCCGGTAAGCACTGCAAATGCCAAATTTTTAATACTTTTGTTTCTAGTTTTGTTTTGGTTTAAAATTTATTTTCACTTAAAAAAATAATCCAAGTCAAAAAGCAGTGGATCTTAAAAAAAAGAACCACGATTTTATTCAAGAGTATTTTTATTTCACTGTCCTTAATGTAGTGGAGGAGAATTAATAGAGCTGCAGGAGGAACCACATTGTAAGACCTTTTGTATGTACTAGAGAATCTCTCAGGTTCTGTATGATAGCTCCAACTTCCTAGGTTTCAGTTGTTTTTATGGGGAGCTTGCATTTACCTGGATGTGCTTTGCATGCTCTGCTGACGTGAGCTCTGTCAGAAATGGATGTGTGACTCTCTTGTAACACATCAGCATTTTTAATACTCTGTAGCATATAAATTTTATGGAAATAATTGTCTGCAATATTTTCTCTAAAGTGCATTCACACCTCGTGGTTTCTGAAAATCATTCCTATGTACTTCCATTGGCTTAAAATGTTGAATTCTGTGTTTTTTCCTCACTACCAGTGCAAGTACTTCTTTCTGTTAATTTATCAAGCACTTGAGCAATAGAGCTTCCACATGTTTTGTAAACATACAAACCTCCAAATCAGTTTGAAAAATATGCTGCAAACCTGAGCTTTAGGAATACTGAGCACATTACAGCTTTGATTGAAGATCTAGTTGTAGCCACAGCTAAACAGAGCTGAAATACTACTGTGTTGATTTTTCACTTCTGCACATGATGAAACCAGTTCTAATTCACAGAATCATAGAATCATAGAATCACCAAGGTTGGAAAAGACCTTCAAGATCACCCAGTCCAACCATTCACCCATCACCAATAGCTCCCACTAAACCATGTCCCTCAACACAACATCCAGCCTTTCCTTGAACACCCCCAGGCTCGGTGACTCCACCACCTCCCTGGGCAGTCCATTCCAGTGCCTGACCACCCTTTCTAAAAAGTAATACTTCCTGATGTCCAGCCTGAATCTCCCCTGCCGTAACTTGAAAACTTGAAATTCCATTCAAGCTGCTTGTTTTGCTATTGAAGATGTTAAGCCACCAATGCATTCCTTGTAAACTCAAAGCATAGATTACAATTCACACCAGTGTGGAAAGAGATCTCTTTAAGGAAATTACTTCCTTTTAATTTTGTATCAAGGGCTGAATGTCCAGAACACATCTATTACAAAGATTTAATTTAATAATAGCAGATGAAGTGTATATAGGAATTAACTTAGAACCAACTCAGCCAGTCAGCCTGCAAGGAGTCTGTACAATTACTGCTCCACAATGGTGTGATTCTTCTCAGCTCTATTCTGAGAGGTTCAAAAAAATTTTTTGACCTTTGAAAGTAATGTTCTGCAACATGTCTTTTGATAGGAATAGAAGGCACTTGGGCATCGTGTTGGCATTGTAATGTTGTTTAAAATAGGAATCTACTAGGTCTGATGGAATTATTTGAACAATAGATATCTAAGCATCTAATCTGGCAGAACTGCTAAGGGAGTAAAGGCAACACAGAAAAACTTGTCTTATCCTTGCATTTTTAAAGAGCTTTGCCTCCTGCTGGTGGGAAGTACGTATGTATCCAAGTGAAAAATCTAGCAGAAGTTTGTCAAGTGGAGAACACCAAAGTTTATGCATCTGTTCTGACACACAGTCTGTGTGGAATGGAGTGGATGGAGTGGATGGAGTGGATGGAGGCAATGCAGTGTATCTGAACCAAATCCATATCCTACTGTACGGCACCAAAAATTCACTGAAACAACAAAAAATACTGCCTAGTTAGCAGTACAGAATGAGGAAGAACATTCTTTCTCATGTCAGGCAAACTCATATCAATGAATGTTCTGATAGGAGGACTCAGTATGATAGCAAACATAAATGATTTATTCAGTAATGATCTAGAGGATTATATTAATTGAACAATAGTTAAATTTGATAATGAGAAAAAAACAGAGATACAGTAAATATAAAATATTCAATGCACACATGGTCTTATTTTTCTCATCTTGTTTTAATCTATTGCCAGATGGAGGTTAAATGTAATCTGCTTGCTGTGATTATTCTTTGTCCTTGCAATCTAATTTTTGTTTACACAACAGTTAATGTAAGCTATAGCAAATATCCGATGTCTGAGAAATGTCTGCGTAGGTGAGTTTTCAGGAATGTGATTTTTGATTCAATGCTGTAGCATTAGAGTATTTCAAAGCTACTTCCTGCTCTCTGCCTTCTCATATTTTAAATAATTCAAATCCTAATACGTTCCCCTCCCTCAAAACCATAAATGTTTCTCTAGTTATCTTTTTTTGTCCTAGGTAAATGAAAAAGAATGGAAAGAATAGTTATGAAAGCTGCCCTAAGCAAAGAATCCTAGCAGTAGAAAAGGGAACATAACTTTTCCTTAGCTTTTTTTGCTCAGTACTTTTCACAAAAGGGGGGCTCGCAAGCAGAGTTCCCATCCCTTTGGCTTGGGACTATTGCAGGAGTAACTTTAGAACAAGTCTTCAAGAGATTTAAGTAAATTTAAAGCAAACTACTGACAGAAGAAATTCTTATTTAAGTATATAAGAAAATTCATATAAATATTTGATAGCTTTTGCTGCCTGCTTTCTTAAACTTCAGCTTTAAAAAGGGTGATTTCAATGATAAAGTAGGTGAGTGTTTAACAGTGCTTATGAAATTGACATGGAGAGTCTTTATGAGACCCTTCTTCTGGAAGAATAAGAATGAATCAATTTAGTAAAAAGAATCTGAACCAACTCAGTTATCTCACAGAAGTTTATTCATATTACAGAGATGTAATGTTTGATGAAGGTACTGTCAACTCTCCTGTCAGGTCCAAGAGCAGAAAAGAGTTTCTGCTAAGAAAAGGAATGCGACATCTGTTTCTTCTCTGAAAGAATTACTTATGTGCATGTCTATCCTAACCCAACTCAGCTTAGAGAAAGTCATTCCTACAATGAAAGTAATGTTTTCATGGTAATTCTTACTCAAGCATATCATAGGTTAATGAAAAATTCAAGTCCCTCTTCTTGAAGCTGAGCTCACATAAGTTTATCAAATTGCCTGTTAATTAAATTTTGTGTTCTCTTACTTTAAGACCAATTGCTGGCGTATGTTATGAAATTAGAACAAATTTCAAATCCGCACATAGTCAGAAAAAGCTAAATCTCATCCATTATCAATGGTTGTTCCAATGACAACTCAGTTACAGGACTGTATTTAAGGAACGCAAGCATAAGACGAGAACCACTGGACAGAGAAAAATCAATTTCTTCACCTCCTCAAGGAAACACCCTGAGGGGATAGAAAAAGAGCAAGCTGTAAATAGTTTATTACTTGGTGCTTCTGTCTAATGCAAAGGGGCAGAAAAGCTGACAAGTAGGCATGCAACCAAAATACATATTCCAGCAGGATTTGGATACCAAACACTCTTCTTTATTCTGTCTTCTGAGTCTCAATTTTTTAAGTGTATTCTGAGCATACTGATTTCCATGAATCTCATTCTAGAGGTTTCTAATCCTCTACATTCAATGAACTGGATAACTAAGATGCTTAATTCTAGGTGGTCTTGGAAAATGTACTTACACTTTTAGAGCATTTTGTAAATCTATCCTGATTTTGTACTTACATGCTTGTCCAAGAAACAGCTTCTGTCAGTTTTGAAAAAAAAATAAAAAAATAAAAATAAAAATAAAACTAAGTAATATTTCGAAATATACCAAAATCTTTATTCCTCCTTCCTTTGCCTCCAAACTCTGCACAATTTTGTTCTTCATCTTCCTTGATACCTCATTACAAACATGAATGCATTCATTTCTTAAATAGTAAGAAGGCTGTTCCTAAATTAGTGCCTCCTTTTTTATTACATTGGTATGTGACATCAGAGGCAGAGGTTGGTGATATGGCAGCAGAAGTTGAACATTCCCACCAATATTCCATTACATTTTGTTGCCATGTGACAGATGTCTCTGTTTTCAATATGTGTTTGTTATTGCATTGATAAACTAGAGGAGAGATAATAATTATATCATTGTGAGCTGATGATACACAGCAGCTCTGTGCTGGGCAACTCTGTACAACAAGCAAACTACATTACTGGTTTTGTGATCCACAAAATGAGTGCTTCACTGCTCAGCAAAATGATCCCATCTTCTTTATATTTTGCTGTATATTTTGCTTTAAGCATAGAGGCTGGTGAAATCAGAGGCTTGCTGGTCCTGACTGCAGATTTTTCTCTTTATCTCCTATCTATAAAACCCTCACATCTTTCAGATGTAATATCCTCTTAGTCTTTTCATGCCTTTTTCACACCTTTCCATGCCTTCCCTTGGCTAATGTCTATCTCATGTACTTCTACATGATGACCCGTTTTATTCTACTACAGAATAATTTTCCATCTGAAGAGGGCTCCTTTTTAGGTTCATATTTAGAGTCGGTTTCTATTTAAAACCAAAGAGCAGTAACTGAAAGACAAGCAAATAGTGTGTCCTGACAACTGACTGATGCAAGGACTGATTCCTTTTTAAAGGGGGGAACTGTGTAATTTTAATTTATTTTTCTTTTTGGGGTGTACAACCTTGGTGGCATAACATGGATATTTTGTGGGTATTTTAAAAACATTTCTTAGTCTACTAAGTAGTTAGAGGAGAGAGCTTACACGTTATATTTAGTTTTGTACAGATGCTATTTTAATTGCTGTTCTCAAGTTAATAAAGACAGCTGCAGTGCATCTGTTATATTAACTGTTTATCATGATGGCTGTTAATGAGAAATTTAATACAAACATTTTTCAATCTTGGCAAAACATACATACTATCGATGTTACAATACAGTCTGTTGGAACTCCTTTGCCATTGTGTGCTGTGAGAGAGGGTTTTATGGGTATTGCAGAAGCAGTATTGCTGCCACTGGCACATCTAGCTGAGCTCCACTGCCTTCTGCTGTTCTGCAGCTGCACTCCAGCTCCAGCAGTCACTGTGCAGGTGATCCCTGAGAGCACTGCAAGGGCACAGTAGCCATGCTATACCTTGTTCAGCTGGTCTTAACTAGTAAGTATCACTGTAGAATAACATCAACTATTCCATACTTGCTGAAGTTCTGCACTCTTCTGCGCCTGGTTGCTTTGAAACCATACAATCCTGATTGCAACAGGAATACTTACTGCACATTTTCCTATTAAGACTTAAAATACTAGGAAAGTGAAAAATATTACAATAGCTCGAACAGAAGTATTGGGCTTGTATTTTTTTCAGAGTGGTTATAAATGAACAAATACAAAAAGTTCTTTCAGCATTCATTGTCATTGGTTCCTTTGCAAATTTCTAAAAAATGTTGCCACTTATTTGACTACTTTAAGAAGATGCAGGTAGAAAATAAATGTAGGGTTTCACAAATTCCCCCCAAACACTTTTTTACTCTAAAATGACTCAAATAGCCTAAACTTTTCTACTAATTTGGTGTTGTCATTTTGTTTTGTTTTGTTTTTCAAACCATTCCTGATTCAAGATGCTCCAACTCAGTACACAAAATTCTCAGACTTGTAGGGTACTATAACCTCTACTGCAGTTAGCTCCTGGGAATGAGGCTCAATAGTGTGGCATCCTAAGACTTGCACGTTTTATGTTCTCTTACAATTTTAAATTGCCAGTGACTCATCTAACTGTCTCATAATACGTATGGCTTTACGTACATAATAAATACAGCTTTAACCTTGAGCTCACTGTATCCAAAGCACTTGCTGAATTTTAAGAGAATATAGAATTTATGGGTATGGCTTATGGTGCAAATTTTCACCTCTCTAAAATGGAGCATCAGAGGGCTGGAGCACCTCCCCTATGAGTACAGGTTGAGAGAGCTGAGGCAGTTCAGCCTGGAGAAAAGAAGGCTCCGAGGAGATCTTACAGTGACCTTCCAGTAACTGGAGGGGGCTTACAGGAAAGCTGGGGAGGGACTTTTATATGGGCAGATAGTAACAGGACAAGGGGAAATGGTTTTAAACCAGAAGAAAGCAGATTTAGATTAGGTATTAGGAAGAAATTCTTTATGGTGAGAGTGCTGAGACACTGGAACAGGTTGCTGTTCCAGTGAGGCTATGGATGCCCCCTCCTTGGAAGCATTCAAGGCCAGGCTGGATGGAGCTTTGAGCAACCTGAGCTAGAGGGAGGTGACCCTGCCTATAGCAGGGGAGTTGGAACTAGATGATATGAAATGTCCCTTCCAACTCCCACCATTCCATGATTCCACGATTCGTTCAGGATGAGCCTTGAGGTTTCTTTCATGCAAAAACTCAGAGAAAAGAAATAAAATTTTCAGTTCCAATTTATTCACTTGAGATCAGGATTTGGTCCCAGACACACATATGTGGCTTTTTATATGGTTCAATGTCGACCTTTGCAACTTTGAGGGTCCTTCCAAAGTATCTGTGTTCAGCATATAACAGAATTGTTTCAGATTTTTAAAATGTAAAGGCTTTTTTCATTTCAAGCACCAAAATTCTTCTGCTTGTGTTAACACCCCATCAGATGTATTCAGAAATGTAGAGTTAAAGATAAAATCAGTGGTTGCTTCAGTGCAAATAATCATCATTTAATTGTATTTGTATGCACAGCATGCAGTGCAAGTAATCAAAACATGAGTTTGAATATTTTAAAAAAGACAACTAAGCTTAAAAAAATGTTTTGGAACTGCCTTATAATTAGAAAAAGAAAAAAAAAATACTAATGAAAACCAGAAATTCTTTATGGTTTGTTATATTAGAAATACAACATCTGTATACTGTCCCTGGTATCTTTGACACTACTGAAATTGACCTTCTTCTGAATTGTTCAGCACAACATAAGGCCCAACCAAAAACACTTCTAGGTAAACTGTTCCTCAGCATATGTATCATATGCCTATGGCAGCGTAACTGAGCCACTGAGAACAACTTTTTGATAGCAGGCATTCAACAGTAAGATGCAGATGATGAAAATGCAGACGGTGCTGGTGAAAGGGTAGTGGCTTCTGTTTGTTTTCTCTTTGGCATTTGGAATAATGTGGGGAATTCTGGCTGTAATAAATGGCAGTGTGGATGAACAGATAAATCCCATGACCTCTTTTTTTTTTTCCCCCCTCTGGCAAAATGTTTGCATCCAATGTGATGCACTCATATTGTGATTAAAGTGTTGAATGAGTATACTGAGAATAAATTAATTCCGGGAATCGCAGTTGAGATTTAGCATCTTCATGTTTTCATATAAAGAAAAAACATATAAAGAAATTGCCTTGTGCCCTTCTTTCACAGCTGGAGGAGAGGCAGGCCTATGCAAGAGCAGCGTGCCTTGCAAATCTCTGCTTTGGCTTAGCACTCCCTTACAGCCATTTCATCATTTGTGATCTGCTCCTGGAGCCTCTCGCTTGCTATCAGAACGCACACGGCATGGCAGGAGGAAAAGAATGCAGTTGGACCAACTGTCAAAGCTGTTTCACATCAGCAAGAAATAAATTAGTCTAATCTGTTCTGCTAACTGTAGCATCACCCTAGAAAAGAAAAAAGAAATGCACAGGTCCGTGACTGTTACTAAGCACTTATGGCCAGTGGGGTCCAGATTCAAGCTGGGAATTCAGGTTCAGGTTATGGCTGTCCTTCTACTTTCTTCTGGTCATTTAGCTTTTTAAAAGCTGTAATACTAGGAGTGCACATAATGTGATTGTTGGGAGGGGATAATTGTCTGTCCATTGTATAGGTCCTACTGTAATTCAATGTAAGTTACACAGCATAGCAGAAAACAATTTGACATTAACCCCTGACCTATGGTGTTAACCTCTATCTACGAAGTTATAAATAAAATGAGATCATCCTATTCAATTATTCTTAGCTCACATTCAATAACAATATCTCTATCCCCAGAAAAGAATCACTTCAAAATGATGGAAAAAATACACAGGAAATGGATTACAAAAAATAAATACATGTTAGGCAAAGCAAATTTTTTTATTTTTTTATTTTTTAAAGCTCTGTGACTAATTAAGATGACAGAAGCAGCTAGTATATCACATACAAAAGTACAACTAGAATTACAACGGGAGCCCAGCGAATCTTTTGTGTCATTCCACTTGTGCCACAGACTATCTTTGGGTGACTAAAGTTGTCTTTTGTTTGAATGCCGACTAGTACAGAATGAAGGTCTTGGGAAGCATGGAGAAAATGGAGGCAGACTGAATCTAGAGGACTGATAGGCTGATCCTTCCTTGCAACTGTTCTGGTAGGATAATTCAGGTTGTCCTTCAGGAAAAAAACTCTGTGGCCTCCTGAGCTGCCACGGATGTCCAGGACCCAGGACTCTGCCTTTTCTCACTGCCTGCTCTGTCTCAGCCTGGAAACCTGCCCTCCAGTCACGGCGCTGCAGTCACTATCCCAGGAGGAGGGCAGGAGGCACTCCATGTGCAGAGCAGCAGTTCCCCAAGCCCTTGAGAGGAGGATGGACCAAAATGCACATTTCCTACCCCCCTGCACTTTTCAGAGTGTAGAAAGTAGAGGAATCAGTCTCGAAGGGCTTAAACTGAGCCTGAGATGAAGAAGAGAGTGTATGAGTTTTTAGTCTTGTCTTTGTTTCTCACCATCCTACTCTATTTTTTTTAATTAGCAATAAGTTAATTTTCCCCAAGTCAACCCAGTTTTGTTCGTGACATTAAGTGGTGTGTGATCTCCCTGTCCTTACCTCAACTCACAAGCTTCTCATCTTATTTCTTCCCCCTGTCCTATTGAGGGTGGGAAGAAAAAGAGATGTGGTGGGTGTTTGGCACCCAATCAAATTCAAAGCATCACAATTAGCCTCCCAAATCATGGATAGAGTTATTATTTTTTTAAATACTTTTCCACATCTGAGTAAGTTGCCTCTGACTTTCAGTCGTTCCTGTGAAGCTGTGGAGCAAACAGACATGATAAAGGCAACATCCTAATGGCCTTTCCTGTCACCATGGGCTGCAAGGATCGGTAACTCTGGCGGCCACAAGTGGTATTTTCAGATTCTATAAACAATACATTACTTGAGAAACAAAAGCTGGGAAATACTGGTCAAAGGGGGAAGATAAAGGAGAAAAAAAAAAAAAAAAAAAAGTAAAAGCTTTAAAATTCTGTTAAATCAAATGCAGTGTAGTAGAGGAAGGAGGATGGATTTATAATTTTTCATCTATATCCTAATTAAGACTAAATTTTCTTATATTTTGGAGATTTTCATACTGACAGATCCTGAGTTGTATGTAAAAAAATAATTTAAAATTATAGGTAGACTCATATCTGTTCAAGCTGGAAACTGTTTCCTTTTCATCTTTAAAGTTGGAAATTATTTAATGTATTTTGCAACATGAAGTCTTTAGAACACTTAATCCCAAAGATACTGAATCATTTCAGACATTTTAAGACATTACAGAGTTTTAGGATTTGTCTCAGAGATTCTGTTGCTCAGGGAAGCAAGACATTCCTTCACATTTCTTCCCCACTTCCTCAGTCTGAGTTTCTAATACAAAGATGTGGAACTGAATTCATTCCCAGCACCCATTAAGGGGGAAAAAAGGTAAGTAAGACCATAGGAAATGACTGTTACGTTTCATATTTTATTTCTAATTCTGCCACAGCTTTCCTATGTGACTCTTATCCTGCTCTTATCCTGCCTCTGCCTAATATTCCCCTTCTGTGAATACTGATAACGTGTTTTTGGGTGTTTTTTTTTCCCCTCTTCGTGGTAACATGAATCTGGATTCATTAATCTTTAGAAGTCTCCCATAAAAGACACACTTGCTGAGTACAGTGCCCTTAGTAAGCAGGGAAAAGGCTCACATTATCCTTTTTTCCTTCCCTGCACTTTTGAAGCCATTGCTATTCCACTTGGCTAAGACTTCCTTTCCAAGACAACAGAAAACCCCTCTGTCCTCCTTTCACTGGTGGCTGTGACTGCCAGTGCCGACTTTAAGGCCCTTCCTTAAGAAAAGCTGTTTGAGAACTGTGAACTACACAGAAGAGAAGAGGAGGCTTATCTCTTCAATTAAGTTCCAAACAGATAAGTATTATGTAACCATTACTAAGGAATCCATTTTCCATTTCAACTATACTGTTCCCAAAAGTGCCCCATTGATGTGTGTGGAAATGTACGACAATTAATTATGAAAAGCCTGTTATCAAAGGAACAGGCAAATCAAGTGATCAGCAAACAGCTGATTGGAGCAGTCGATTTGAATGGAAACATCAGAATGCTTTTACTGATAAGAGATCCAAGTTTCAAAGCTTAAAGTCTTCCTGGAATAGTGTCCCTGTAAATTGTCTGACAGCTGAAAAGGGCATCGGCAAACCAAAATAGTTGTATTTCACTATTCTCTCACATTCGCATCAAAGCCTCTGATTTAAGTTATTCTAAAATATCTGCAGCCTCTGATTTTAGTTATTCTAAAATAACCTAAGAGAAAGTAATTTTTTTTTATTTATTTTTTTTTTTTAATCTTAAAATAAACTTCCTTTGGGGGGGGGAAAAAAAAGCATTGAATATTATTTCCAAATGCCTTATGGATGTGCATGCTCTACTACTGCTTCTCAGCAACTGAAGAGTAGGACTGATGTCCTTTTCCATTCACCAGCACAGATTTGCACAGGAGAAAGGGTAGCAGCCAATTATTTGGCAGTCACTCCCTGGTTTGTACTGTACTGTGGTTATTAAAAGCTAGTAGTCCGTCCACCTTAGTAATGGCAGCACTACAGAATCATTATCTGAGTAACCTGAAGACGGTGTAAGAAACTTGAAAATAAGTCAAGCCAAGTGCATATTTCCTTTAATCTTAATTGTGTTCCAGATGTCTTCCTACCAAAACCACAGCTGCACCAAGCTGTTTCTACTAGCCCCTCATTCGTTCTTACATCTTTCAACATAACTACATCTCATGCCATTAATACAGCTTCATTTCGTGTGATGATTCCCAACATCTATGACCATCCCTTGGTACATCTGAGGTACCTGTTAAAATAGTATTTTTTAGCTTTCTAAACTCTTGCCACTACACAAATCATTCTGGAGGAGTATAAGTCACCACAGAACAACTTTAAATATATGATAATAATAATAAAAATTGCCTTTAGAATCATAGAATCACTCAGGTTGGAGAAGATCTTAAAGGTCATCAAGTCCAACCACAACACAACCATACTTTCTAACTCTAACAACACTCTGCTAAATCATGTCCCCGAGCACCACATCCAAACAGTTTTAAAACACATCCAGGGATGGTGTGTTCAGTTTATTCTAAACAGCAAGATCATGACCAAAGCATCTGAGTAAGTAGCTTCATTCTGAATACTTACCTGAAAGCATAATCATAACCAATTCAAATTTACACAGTCGTACAAAGCAAAGAATAAGGCATAGGATAATCCATGGGGAATATTGATCTTTAATTAAAGAATATTAGGCACTACTGCCCAAATTAACTGCAGCTGAGAGACTACTTCTCAAGCAGTAAAGGAATATCATATGTGACAAGCAATTTGTGCAATTACTTCTAAACAACCTTGCTTTACAGCAAGACAGTTTTCAGGTTTCTAAAAAGAAGCTGCGTAAATATTAAATTTCAGCAGAATGAGCATGTCACTCTACAAAATTAGGTAGCATATGCTCAAGTTCTTTAACTGCTGACAAGCAGGTGTTCGGTACTAGTATTCCATAATGATGTTGAGCTTTCTGCAACCACCATGGCCACGCCACACTGTCCTTTATTTGTGCTTCAAAATGGAGCCACCTCTCTTAATTCTCTGAATTGTATTCAGCCTACACGTGAACTATACCGCACACTGCACGTGCTGGTAGAAGAGGAATATACAATACTTTGTGGATGGTAACGATCGCGTTATGAGGTGAAGGCTGAATAAAAAGCTGACTCCACCCATTCAAGTTCAGGTGGATGAAAAGTTTTCCTGCATATGGATGAAAATAGTCAATATGTTCAGATAATGAAAGAACGGCTTTCAGGTTCTCTTTAGGTACTTTGAAGGTTTTGATCTTGAGAAGAATCACAGAATCACAGAGTCATTAATGCTGGGAAAGAACTCTAAGATCATCTAATCCAGCTGGCTACTCACCACCAACACTGCCCACTAAACCATGTTCTTAAGTCCTACATCTGCCCTTTCTTTAAATGCCTCCAGGGTATTTCTGAAAAGAAATTCTTACCCAATATGAACCTCATCTAAAGAGGTTTTATGTCCAAGACAGATTTTTGAAATCTGAGTTTTCCATTCAAGGAAAGCAAGTCTTGCCTTATTTTATTTTCTCTCCCCAGCTTTGCAGCCCTTGTGTATTTAATCATGAGTATGCAAACTGCACTTTAAGTCTCAGACAAATAAAATCTAAGTAGCAAACAAAGCACATCTTTTGCAGCACATTTGTACACAGGTGGGAGATAGGCCCCAACACTTCTCCCTTCCTTGGAGCACTATGGGCTTCCTCTCAGACTAGAGTCCTGTTTCACCAGACACAGTCTGTCAACAGCTCAGGACCTCCCTTCATGCCAGTATACTAGAAATTGTTGTGCAGAATACACAGGGAGAGCAAAGCAGCAGCCAGTTTTGAAAGTCCTGCATTGAGCACTGGAGATGAGGGCTTCTCACAGCTGTCTCCAGCATTTCCTGCACTCCTCTTACACCTAGTTCAGCAGAATTGTCACAGTACATAATGCAGGATGTGACCTTATTATCTTCAGTCTCATGTAGCTAAGCTGGACTTTGCTTGTGCATAAAAACTGGAAAGTCTGCACTGCCTTTTCAGCATTCAGCAACCTAAGTGCAATTTGCATGTAGAATCTGGGATAGTTTCACAGTGTCAGGCAGAACATTCAAGGTTTGAAAAGAAAAAAAAAAAAAACAACCTCTCTTTAAAAACACATCTGTAGAAAAAATTTAAATGTACACATCAAGCATGCAAAGCTTATTTTCTTACTCATTTGGTTTTGTTCCCTTCCCACCTCTCTGCTGTGAGACAGCACAGAACCCAAAGAGCCTTGTGCACCCAGAAATGTCTTTCATTTTCTAGCAAAGCTAGTTTGCCTAATAATACATGGCCTTGCTGTGGTGACAGGTGGAAGATACATGCATGTCACTCAATATGTATCCACTCTTTAAGAATACATTCCATCTTACTAAAGTGTACTATCCTAACACATACATAGCAGCATTCATACAACCTGTCAAGGTGACCATCTCTTCATATTTGCCTATTAGGTATTCCTTTGGTTTTAGGGATATGCAATTTGCACAAGTATAGATGTTGATCATAGCTGCTCTTATGCAAGCAGGGTGATGATATTTCGAGAACTTACTGAGAGATGTGGTTTCTCTGAAATGTGGTGCTGCAGCTGCTACATCCAGATAAAGGGCCAGTTTGCCTGTAGGATTTTGCCAGTAGTTGTTAACATGAATTCTGGCAAAGACCCCAATTTCTTTTCAAAGACAGAGACTGCAGAGACTTGGCACCAACCGAAAATGTTGCTACACTGCTGAAGACCATCTTTTCCAAAAATATTTTATCTATGCTTAATTTAATTCTTTTTTTTTGTTTGTTTGTTTATACACCTATCAAGGTTATGAGTTCATACAATCAGCCTCATGGATAGATACTGATCAGAGTAATACATACAGAGTAATAAGTGGGAGTTGGCTGTTTTGCAATCATTCTGCTTCTTGGCTGCTAGAAATAGAAACATTTGAGGGACGGACAGAGGGATGAAGAAGAATCCAGACAAGTAAGAGGTTTTGATGTGAATGAGGTTGATAGTTTAAAAATTTACCATAAAAACTTCTTACAGTGGGCTATCTTACAATCTCAGGGATTCACAAGACAAAATGCTCCCTTGCTTGCCACAGTTGTCTCTATAACAAAAATCAGAGGCTCTTGGAGTGGATTTTTCTCAGAAGGCATCAGCATCTACTCCCACACCTAGACAACAGTTGTGTGTGTTCTCTGCCTGCGCACGCCTGCAAACCAGTGTTTGACTCATCTTCCTCAGAGATGCAAAAGAGGAAGGGGGGTGGGATGGGTGGGATGTGCTGTGAGCTTTCTTTGTTTCGATCTGAAGGAACACGTATGAATCCTGTTTGGGAGCCATCCCCAAAAACACCTCCCAGTTTTTAAAATTCCTTCCATCTCCTGTAACACTTTAAATTGCAGTGATTTATTTTATTACATGCCTTTTCCAAGATCACTCTCCAATGCAAAACCAATGAAGTGAAATCTGCTGACAGCCCTTGATTAGAAATAATGACCCCAGTTAAAATCAGGAACCACTTAGAATGTCATGTTTTCATGCATTAAAAAATTTACCATACTGCTCTACGTGTCCTTGAAATGACCCTTTAGCAAAAAAAAAAAAAAAAAAAAAAAAAAAAAGTACCAAAAATCACAAACACAAACCAGAAATCCCACAAAAAATCCCACAGCATATGGAATACCAGGTAACAATTCTTGTCTCTTTCCGCATATGTGGGAGCAAAATTAGAGCATCTCTCTGTACTCGCCAAGGGATTCCACTGCTCAGTGCAGTGGTAAACATGCACATGCACAAGTCATGGGGACTGGAACACCACAAGCTGCAGGCACTGTGCTTCCACCATCATTCCTTTGTTTCACGCTGGTTACAGGAACTCCGAGCTGTGACAATTAGCTACAGGGACTGCATACGTCCACCCAGGCCTCTGATCACTGGTAAATTCTTACCGAGCTAAGTGGCACGCCTGCACGTCTGACTTCGTGAGGCCGGGCACACTGCCTTGCCCACGGCATCCGGCGCACCCCGGAGGAAGGGAGGGCAGCGAGCGGTCCCTCGTGGTCAGCCGTGGGCCTGCAGCGCTCGCCGTCGCTGCAATGTCTTGGCCGCAGGCAGCTGCTGCGTGTGGGTGCTCAAAGGCTGTCTCAAGGTGAGTTCTTTTAATGCGACCTAAGCTTGACTGATTCCTACTTTGTTGCATTTTGTATCCTCTTTCAGCTGCCAGAGTCCTAAAAAGCTGTTGCCCTTTTCCTGACACAGAATATCTGACTGTGACAGCAAGGATGTGATCAGCACACATTAGTGTATCAAATGGATGCGAAGTCTGTAATCTTAAAAGTACTGTAAGCAAGATAAGTGAACTTCTTACAGAAACCGTAAGTGAGAAGCAGAAGAGGTCAAATCTTTCAGAGAAAATGAAAGGCCATGTGCTCTGCCCTTCCTCTCTTCAAGAAAGGTTACCTAAGTCTGCCGTGTGAGATACACAACCAATCTCATGGTCTAGAGAAGCACATTTGTGGTGCAAAGGTTTACCCCCGGTTATGGTGAGGAGCTATGAATTCACACTGTTGGTTGCAAGCCCTAATTTTACTTTTTGTCCGATCATGTGAGCCTCATAACTCAGTCTGGAAATCAGAGATCTTGTTTGGAAGCAGCTCATAAATATTAAAAGGTGGTCACATCTTCAAAAACTAATTCTTTGACTCTGTAACCAGGCATGAGCTCATGTACTCATGATGCTTTCTTATGTCTTGCACTGAACCTCTGTACTGTGGAGTCTGCAATCAGAGCAGTAAAAAGATATTAATGCACCCATATAAACCAGTGAAAGAAATCACTTGGATAATGAAAAACCTCTTTTGCATAAAAAAAATAGGATTCGTAGAGATACCTTAAAAATAAGTGTTGTCCAAGTATTAAGATAGCTTTTATTTTTATTTGATCTGGTTTATTTACACAAGTAGGTTTTCACTTTATAATCTTGCAAGGAAAAAATGCCAGAAGATATCTATAATGATTCTGTGAGCTACTGGAGAAAACCATAGTAAGTATTGAATAACTTGTCAAATTTATTCTCTCCTAAGGTAGTAGCCACTTCAAAGCTTCATACACATATCATTATACAAAATGATTTTTAGCACTGTAAATTCAAAGTATTCTCAAAAACAAAAATAAACAAACAAACAAAAAAAGCGAAGTGGAAGCAATGAACCACCAATACTTTAAGCACAGTTGCTTCATAGTAAATCCGAACTTGCATATGATTACAAAATATAAAAAAAAGAAGAAAAAAATGAAAGATTTCTTAGTAGAAGTGTTGCTGGAGACTAGAATTCAGGTGCTGTAATGCCTGTAAATAGATTATTACTACGCAGTCACAGAGAATCTTCATGCTGAGGGAGAAGGAAAAATTATGGCAGGGTGAGAAGGCTGTGAAACGTGTCCTCTCCTCTCCTGCCCTCCTTTTAATTATTGACAGCCTGTCACTTACGTGCTGTGGTACAATGAATAATAAAACAGGATCCAAGTTTTCAACCCCTGCAGGTTTTCTTCTTTCAAATGAAACACCGCCATCTTCAGGCAGATGGCTTTCCATGCTTATCAGCTCGAGGAGCTTTGTCTAGCTGAGTGGAAATCGTCTCAAACAAACAACAAATTTGCTACTTCTATACACTACCAGCTGAGGAATTAATATCTAGCATGAGATGGAAGGGGATTTTGAAAGGTCGCCTACTACCTTAAGGCAGGGTGTGATGCAGAGCATAGAATGAAATAATGTGTCATGTTAATATATTTTTTTCTTCCCTTTCAACAAAAGTAGGACTTCCAGCTATCATTTTTAGCTAACACGATTGCATCTGCAGAAGAAATTATAAAAGGTAATTTACTTTGGGAAATATATAGATTGTACATTGTAGACTACCCAGGTATTTAGTGAAGCAGTAACATTAACATTTTCTTCTCTCTTAAAGTGCCCCAAAACTGGTTTGACCTGCTGCATTCTGTCATAAGAGTCACATAATGAGTGAGACAATGCAGTAGCTGAAATAAAGAATAAAGAATCATGGAATCATAGAATCACTCAGGTTGGAAAAGACCTTCAAGATCGTTGAGTCCAACCACAGCCTAACTCTGCTAAATCATGTCCCCAAGCACCACATCCAAATGGTTTTTAAATACATTCAGAGATGGTGACTCAACCACATCCCTGTGGAGCCTATTCCACTGCTACAACTCCTGTATTCCACTTGTTTCTATTCCACTTGTTACAACTCTTTCTGTAAAGAAGTGTTTCCTAATATCCAACCTAAACTTACCCTGGCACAATTTGAGGCCATTTCCCCTCGTCCAGTCACCTGTTGCCAGTGAGAAGAGACCAGACCTGCTCTCTGTAAGCACCTTTCAGATATTGGGAGAGATTAATAACATCTCCCCTCACCCTCCTTTTTCCCACACTTAACAGCCCCAGTTCCTTCAGTCTCTCCTCATAGGCCATATTCTCCAAGCCCTTCACAAGCCTTGTTGCCCTTCTTTGGACCTGCTCCGGCACCTCAATGTCTTTGATGTATTGAGATGCCTAAAACTGAACACAGTACTTGAGGTGAGGCCTCACCAGTGCCAAGTACAGGGGCAGTATAACTTCCCTAGTCCTGCTCACCACACCGCTCCTGATACATGTCAGGATGCCATTGGCCTTTTGGTCACCTGGGCACGCTGCTGGCTCATATTCAGCTGACTGTCCATCAGAACATCAAGGTCCCTTTCCATCGGGCAGCTTCCCAGCCGCTCCTCCCCAAGCCTGTAGGGTTGCCTGGGGTTGTTGTGACCAAAATGCAGGACTTGACACTTGGCCCTACTGAAACTCTTACAGTTTGCCTGGGCCCATCGATCCAATCTATCCAGGTCTCTCTGTAGTGCCATTCTCCCCTGTGGCAGATCCACACTCCCTCCCAACTCGGTGTCAACTGCAAACTTACTGAGGGTGCACTCAATCTCCTCATCAAGATCATTAATGAAGATGCTAAATAGAAGCAGCCCCAGTACTGAGCTCTGGGGGACACCACTCGTGAGTGGCTGCCAACTGATTTAACTCCAGTGACCACAACTCTTTGGTCCCGGCCATCCAGCCAGTGTTTCACCCGGCGGAGTGTACGCCCATCCAAACTGTGGGCAGCCAGCTTCTCCACAAGGATATTGTGGAGGTCAGTGTCAAAGGCTTTACTGAAGTCCAGGTAGACCACATCTACAGCCTTACTTTCATCCACTAAGTGGGTGACAATGTCACAGAATGAAATCTGGTTTGTCAAACAGGATCTAACATTCACAAAGCCATGCTGACTGGGCCTGATCCCCTGGTTGACCTGTAACTGGTTCATGATGACTCCTGAGATATCTATTCCATAACCTTCCCAAGCACTGAGGGAATACTACAGATAGCTCTGTAGCTACCAGGATCATCTTTTTGGCCCCTTTTGAAGATTGGTGTCACATCTGCCAGTCTCCAGTCTGCTAGGACATCCCCTGTTAGCCAGGACAGCTGAAGAATGGTGGAGAGTGGCTTGGCAACCACATCCACCAACTCCCTGAGCACTCTAAGTTGCAATCCATCTGGCCCATAGACTTGTGAGCATCCAGCTTTTGGAGCAAGTTCAAAACCGACTCATCATGGATCATGCAGGATCATTCCTATCTACTGGTGCAGGGGCCTGTGTGCCCAGGGATTAGTAAGTCTTACTATTAAAGACTGAGGCAAAGAAGGCATCAAGTACTTCAGCCTTATCCTGATCCTTGGTCACCATGTTGCACAAGGGATGGAGATTCTCCCTAGCCCTCCTCTTGCTGTTGATGTATTTATAAAAATATGTGTTGTTTTCCTTTACCTTAGTGGCCAAGTTCAGTTCTAGCTGGGCTTTGGCTTTTCTAATTTTCTCCCTGTACAGCTTCACTACATACCTGTAATCATCAGAAGTAGGCTTCCCCACTCTTCCAGAGACCATAAACTTTTGTTCTTGAGTTCCAGCCAAAAGTCTTTTTTCAGCCAGTCCGCTCTCCTTGCCCATCAGCTCATTTTCCATGACTTGGGCCTGGTCATCTCCTGTGCCTTCAAAATTACTTCCTTAAGCTATTCCCAGCCTTCCTGTGCTCCCACACTGTCCAAAAGGGTCTCAACCCTGGCCCTAAAGAGGTTAAATTCTGCCCTCAGGAAGTCCAAGGTGTCATTTCTGCTGACTCCCCTCCATGGTTCAACAAGGATCGAGAGATCTAGCATTTCATGATCACTGTGCCCCACATGGCCTCCAACGTTTACATCCCCCACAAGACCTTCTTTGTTAACAAACAGCAGTTCCAGAATTTCGCTTCTGCTTATTGGCTCCTTCACCAGCTGTGTCAGGAAGTTATCTCCCACACACTCTAGGAACCTCCGGGACTGTTCCCTGTCTGCTGTATTATAAATCCAGCAGATGCCTGGGAAGTTGAAGTCCCCCACAAGAACAAGGAGGAGTGACCTTGAGACCCCACCCAACTGCTCATAAACGATGTCTGTACATAGTGTATGCATTATATACTATATGTATACTGTGTATGTTATATACTGTGTCTGTAACTGTGCAGATAAGTGGCTAAGTCTTTCATTTAACAATAAGACATATATTTGTTTGTGGTTTGTTTTTTGTTTTAAATTCCATGTTAGAGTGCCAGATCACTTACTTAAATTTTTCCTGAAATATTTTTTTCATAATGTGAATCACTGATGCTATCTTACTGTACCAGCAAGATAATATATGACTCTACATACATACTGTCTTCAGTACGAACAAATCAGAATTTCAGCCAACAAATTGAAAAGCAAAAGCAGCTGGATCCTGACTGCCATTTTCAAACAAGCAAGTAACTCAGTTAGAATTAGGTAGACTTTTCATATTCTGTAACACTGTATGAAGGAAAAGTCAAATTACAAATTATATTTTATGACGTTTCATTTCTTGTTTGAGGAGCCTTTTACTGTTGTCATTAAAATTGAGATCTATTGCTAAGCATGAGCTTTCTCTCTTAGAGAAAGTCTATTCTCCTGTCTGTGTGGGAATATTCTTTTATGTCTTCATAGACAGCCTGTGTGTTGGGGAACTTACTCTCTGAAGTTATTCCTCCCACCCACCACAAAGAGTCACTTCTTTGCAGGAGAACAGTATCTTTAGAAAAGTTACAGTATAATTCATCAAATACATAATGGCTTCAAAAATTTTCTACTCCCCAGTTTCATCGCCTAATCCTAAGCAAGAGAGATTCAGATACAAATCTCCCCTGTTGTATAGACAAAGGTTTGAATCTCTGCTAGGTTTTCAGTGTAAGGACCAGAGCCCCCTCAATTTCTCTACCTTCTCAGGGCTTAGTATAAAAACTGGCCTCGTCCTACTATTTTCCAAATGTTTTTGTTCTTACCTCTGCTTCAGTCTTTCGTGTAAGGAAAAAAAAATGATGCTTTTAGTCTCTCCTACACGCTCTTTATTAATTTCCTTATTCAGACTTGTGAAATAATAAATAGAGCTCTCAGGCTTTCAGTGGTTCTGAGTAGTTCTTCTTGGGTACCTCCTTTCCTTACCATGAGGTTTGTAACAAGGAACATCAATTCTTGAATTATAAGTTGCAGTTTCATCTCTGTGGAATAATTGCCTCTGGTCTTCAAGGAGCAAGAACTCTGACTGGTACTGAATATACTTCTGATCCTTAGTGATTTACATTTTGCTCTTTGATGTATGAAAATTTGACACTGTAAATTTTTGTGAATCAAAGTCAGTATGAAACTGCATATGTATCTGTAATACATCACCAAATATCAGATAGTGATGCCTGAAGAGGTAAGTGATAGGGAGACAAAATAATAATGTATTACCATGCGTGCTGTACTATGGGCCAAGGACAGTGGTATCTATGGACTTTCGTGTAGAATTTTATGATGTCACTTGCCTTGCCTCATATTCGATGTGATAAATTATGCAAGTGATCTAAACTGTGACAGCCTTCAGTTACCACTTACTAGTATATCCAAAATAATTAGCTTTGTTAATTACCGAATTTTCAACATTAGGAAAGTCACACACAATAAAGGTAAACTTTGTCAAAATAATGCTTTTGAAATACCAAATCTACCATTTGCTCTAATGGTCACAAAAAAATAAAACACAGTCAGCTAAAAGTGAAGACAACTGAAAGTTATCCATTGTCTTTTCTTCCAGCTGCTATGCTGGATGAGAATTTGGTCAGCCTAATCTTGAAAAGTTGCAGAAATAACACACACTTTTGCTGTGTCAAATTATGCAAAAAGCTTACACGGCCAAATATGCTTCCATAACTTCAGATAAATGATAGGCTATGTCAATCATAATTTCACAGTAGTGGCATGCACTGATATGGGTGCCAGCTTCCCATGTGAATATCAATTCAGATCCTTTTTCTTTTTCCTCCCTTTTTTCTCACTTCTGCATTTGGAATTCCATAGCAGTTCTCATGCAGTACAAGACCATCTCTGTCTTACTGTCTCATCATCTATCAGATGTCCTTCCTGCAAAGAAAGGCTAAGGGAGCTGGGCTTTTTCAGCATGGAGAAGACTTAAATGTCTCACTGTAACCAGACACAAGACTTAGATGTCTCACTGTGGCCTTCCAGAACATTAAGGGAGCATATCAACAGGAAGGAGAACCACCTTTTACATGAGCAGATAGTGACAGCACAAAGCGGAATGGCTTTAAACTCAAAGAAGGGAGACTTAGATTAGATATTAGGAGGAATTTCTTTACTCTGAGGGTGGCGAGGCAGTGGCACAGGCTGTCTAGAAGAGCTGTGGATGCTTCATCCCTGGAAGTGTTCAAGTGCACAAGGCTGGATGGGTCCTGGACAGCCTGATCCACTGGTTAGCAATCCTGCCCACAGCAGGGAGTTGGAAGTAGGTGATCTTTAAGGTCTCTTTCAACTCAAGCCTTTGATTCTATGATTCTATGATTCTCTGTGGAAAAGGCAGCAGAGAGGTTGGCTACTTTCCCCAGCCCCTGCACTCCGCCTGAGCAAATGCTAATATGATCTTGGAGATAGCTCAGCTCAAGAAACAGATGGAATGGGATGGGATGGGATGGGATGGGATGGGATGGGATGGGATGGGATGGGATGGGATGGGATGGGATGGGATGGGATGGGATGGGGTGGGGTGGGATGGGGTGGGGTGGGATGAGATGAAATGGGCAAGAAATGCTAGATGGTGCAGCAGCTGCATAGTATTCTTTAAAAGGCAGGTCATAGAAAAAGCTTTCAAAAGAAAGACTTACAGTCTTTCCTTTTAAATATAGTTTCTCTGCCATTTCCCTCATGAAGAGCCTGCAGTCCAGGTGGTATCTAAAAGTTGCTGGAGAGACCAGCTCTAGAAGAACACAGAGTACAGAAAGGAGATTGTCTCACACAGATTTTTAGGTCTCATTCAGCAGGTGTAAGTTTTTCTGCCAAAAAAAAAAAAAAAGTCGCTTTGTTGTGCCCCAGTAAAAAACAGCTGTATAATTGCAGAAGTTTTTTTTTTGTTTTTGTTTTTTTGTTTTTTAGAAGAGAAAATGCAGATAGATCCTTCTCAAAATTCCAGCTGACTCTAGTCCCTATCTTAATGAGCTTATAATTCTCCTCAATACATTCTGCTAGATAAGGAGATCTTACTGCTCCATGTTGGAATAACTTTAGTACCCTAGTATCTTGATTTAAATCAGATCTACATGGATGGAGGATCTGGAAACTTCTGTTCACATTCTCTTTGACAAATTATCTGTACTAAGTTTGATTTTGGTGCAATTTATTATGAGCCTTATCACTTATCTGCAGTCTTTACTGTACGCATATGCTTCAACAGCACATATTCTTATTTATTTTCTTTTTTATTTATTTCAGTCACAATTGCTTTTCCATTGAGTTTCTGAAGTTCTCTGTATGAATAGAAAAAGAGCAAGGAAAAAAGAAGTGAAGCTGCAAAATAGACTTCCAGATAACACAGACGAAAGCAAGAGCTTCAAGGTAACCTCTCTACAAAGGAACTTCTGACTCCCAGTGGCTTCTGCTAGGAATTCTGGGACCTTGACTTGGGTATTTCAGAGGTGGACTTTCATATTGCACACAGTATTAATATTCATTGCTGAGTGTTTTCCTGTCTGTCAGTAAGGATTTTACATAACATTCAGCCACGCAATCTATCCAAGCCCTGATTTTTTTCAGGTAGTTACAGAAGTACCAACAATAATAATGAGTGTTGGTGAACAAACAGTGTGTAATGGCATCCAACAACCCAATCCAAGTGTACAGCTTTCCTTTATATAGAATTTACGGTACCTTTCACCTCTTTATTAGATACTGTTTTCTATCACCTGTTTATCTAATCAGTATCCTCTCTGTATATGAAGCAGGCGCTCAGCCTTCAGTTCTTTTCACTCTCCTGTGATCAAGTTGTGCTGTTTGTCTTAAATGCCTTATTTTTGTAACCAGTCTGCACATCCCTGTTAGATCAATATCACAGCAGTGTTTTAACCTCATTAATGCTTTTACTAGCTAGTCTCCTGTTTACTATGTTACCTAACAGCTTATCAGTCATACATGCACACACACCAACATGTCAACTGCGTAACTACAGCAATCAGACTTCCTGCTCTTTAGTATTTTTCAGTATTGTTTTAGCTTATATTGAGATAAAAAGCAATTGATGGGAGTTAATACTCTAAAGCTGAAAGAACAAGGTAATATCGATCCCAGAACTTTGCAGACAATGTTGCAGATGTGGTGTAAACTAACTATAAGAGGGATGAAATTGGCAGCCAAACTGATAATAAATAAATTTTATCTGAAGGCAAGTAGGTGATATCCAATCATGAAATATGATAAAATTATACAGCTTTTCCATAGTTCTGTGATTGAGAAAGATAATTAGCTTTAAAATGGAACTTGATAACCATAGTTAGCAGGATTATGCAGTATAACTGCCCATGGTGGCAAAATTAATTTACTGTGGATGTTTCTTCCTGTATATTTATATAGATTTTGAAAAGACAAAATTTGATTAGCAGCATGATAAATACATACACAGTCTTCATCCCTCCACACAGAGACATTAAGCCATTCAGTCTTAAAACAAAATCATCTCCCATTCCTCAGGGATAACCCTTACGTGCAGGATGAGTTTCTACTTTCACATTACCAATTTTCCACTGCATCTCAATTCAGATTTCAAGGTCTTTCGAACAGGAAGTGCACAAAAAGTGCCTTAGAAAATGAGGCTCATCTCTCTCTTGGTTTTTTTTGTGGTAGAATATCATAATGACTTTTTAAAAATATAATCTCTTGTGTTCTTTGGCACCTTAGAAATTAAATGCAGTTCTAGTCTTGGGTCATAAGTGTGTGTGCCTGATTCAAATATGCACAGACATAACATTGAAAAATGTCAAAATCGACTTCTATATATGCACTAAATCTTTGATAATATCATAAATGGAGGAGGTTTTACTGCTTAATTCCTAGACCGTGTTAGTTTGAATAGTTTTTAGGCTTTCAACATTACTGACTTTATGATTTCTAATCTCATGAGATGTAGGCAGTAATAATAAAGAAATGCACTATTAGCTATATCCTCTTTCTTAAGTTAATGCATTGAAGACTTCAAAGCTGATGAAGATGCTCAGTCATGTAATAGCTCATTCTACTTCTACAGCAAGTAGTTAACATCTTCCCTTGCATGAAACAATAGTGACATCCAGTGTCAAAAACCTTGCATTGAACAGAAGCAGCCTGCAATTTTTATGCTTCTCACTTGTCATTCATTATGGTCATACAAAATTTGTTCAAATATCAGAAAACAAAAACAAAACAATCGACAACAACAACAAAACAACAGTTTATTATCTTGAAAAAAAAAAAAAAAAGGTTTATAGTCTCCCTAGCTATATACATATATAGTCTTGCCTAGATTATTAAAAAGGTATTATTAAAAAGTTTAAGAGAATTAAAGCTTATTTCTGGCATTTACACCATTCTCCTTTTGCAATAAGAGAATTCGCTTCACCACAGTAATGGGCAGTGTTCTGAGAGGTCTGAGTTTTTACTTCAGCTGAAAGAGTGGAAGGAAGGTGGCATTCTCCAACTGCCTACTGGTAAATCCTTGGGGAACTGGAAAGACCTAGTTAATAGAAAAAGCCAGATGACTAGACACACACATTCATTTATGTAAGAAAGACAGTTGAAAATAATGCTGTTAGTCTGTGCATAAAAGTTATGCCTGGCCACAGCTTCTGAGCTGCTGCCCTATACTGTCACGGGAAATCTCTGTGGTCCCTTGTGCCCAGGTCTCCACAGAACTCTGATAGCACCACAGGCTTGTAACTTGCCTGGTTGCGGTGTTGAAATACCTTGCTACATGGAGCAGCTTCAGAAATACTGTAATTTATGATGCACATTAGGTTTGCTAACTTTCACAACAGTGGCATAGCTGCACAGAATTCTGCTGTTCTGAGTAAAGAAAGACAAAAACATCGAGAAGAATAAGCTGAGGAATAGCAGACATACGGAGCATTCATAGTAAACATAATGGAACAGGTAGGATTTTACAAAAGAAAGCATATTGTTTCTCAATGGATTACTGATAGGCAAAAGTATTTCTGAAGACATTCCATAGTAGTCAGTTAGACATTCAGTTGTCTAAACATGGGACAACATACAGCAGCTAAAATACCTACGTGGTCTGCAGCTGCTGCTCCACTGGGCCCTACTATACCCATCAGCCCTCAGCCCTTTGCTCAGTCCCCCAGAGTATGTGATAAAGTGTTGGAACTGTCTGAAGGCAGCTGAATTACAGGGACTGCATCCTGGTGTTCTTTTCAAAATGCTCATCAAATGACTGAAAACCATAATGCTACAAATTAATGACAGAATTGGCTAAAACCTAATCCTGACAGAGTGCTGAAATGCATTCTGTAAATTAAAATATCAATATAACAGATGGGTAGAGGAGGTAGAATAAAATGTGCACTAGCGAGTAGAAATTAGAAGCTATTTATTACTTGAAAATTTGACAAAGGAGGTTGGATTAATTATGAGAGATCCTTGGTTTGTGAGGATTAAAAAAGTAAGAAAATGATAGTGTCATACTGCCATAATCAAAAGATATTTTGCCACCTGAGTTTCTACTGGTTTTCAACCTGTCATCTTCTAGAGTGAAAAATTACTAACATATTCAATTAACATTTCTGAAGACATTTATCCAATGAAGAATTCATAGAGATTCACAAAATTGAGAGACATTAAAAAAAAGAGGCATATGCACAGATAAAGACAATAAAGACATTGAGTCTCTGGAGCATGTCCAGAGAAGAGTAAAGAAGCTGTGAAGAGTCTGGAGCACAATCCTGTAAGGAGTGGCTGAGGGAACTATTATTTTTCAGTCTGGAGGAGGCTCAAGGAAGAGCTTATCGATAGATCCCTACAACTACCTGAAAGGAGGTTGTGGGGAGGTGGAGGTTGGATTTTTTTCCCAGGTAACTAGTAATAGGATGAGAGGGAATGGACCCAAGTCTCACTAGGGGAGATTCAGGCTGAATATCAGGAAAAATTTATTCTCAAAAAGAGCAATAATTCATTGGAACAGGCTGCCCAACCTGGTGGTTGAGTCACCGTCTCTGGAGGTGCTGTGTATGAAAGTGGCACTGAGGGACATGGCACTGAAGGATACGGTGGAGATAGGTGGACGGTTGGGCAACTAGGTGATGATCTTAGAGCTCTTTTCCAAACATAGTGATTCTGTGACTCCATGAATAAATTTGTCTTAATGTAAATTTGAAGAAAAAAAAAATGTATTCTTTTCTGTACTTCAAAAATTAATTGGTAATTCATATGACACTTTTTTCTGACTCTCCTGCCTTCATTTGTCATTATGTCACAATTCTTAGTACTACCTCTAGTTTTACTGATAGTGAATCTATGTTTTATTTCTGATGTGGATTGAACTCAGCCAGCAGAACTGGCTCCATCCCCTGAGAGACAGGAGAGAACAGGAAGACCAACAATGAAAATAAGTGAAGAAAAGATGGAAAAAAACAAAGAAACAAATAAAGAAAACCAAACAACCCAGAAATAAAGAAAACAAAACGAAACAACCCAGGAAATCAAACAAAAGATACAAAGGCAATTGCTCTCCATCTCCCACAAGCAGAGCCATGCCCTAGCAAGTCTCCTTTGAAAGATTACTATCTTTGAAAGATAACTTGAAAGATTAAATCCCTTGGTTGTTAATGCTGAACATGAAGTTAAATGGAATGGAATATCCCTCTGTCCCGTTTGGGTAAGCCATCTCAGCTATGTTCCTTCCCAGACTACTTGCTCAGAGCAAGAAATAGAGTCTTCACACTCTGCGAGCACTATTCAGAAGCAGCCAAAGCCCTGTGGTGCTAGCAGGACTGTTTTATTCACAAATCCAACATATAACACTATACAGGGTGCCATGAAAAAAGTTAATTCTATCCCACTGAGATCTTGTATAACCTCTTAAACTGTTAATGAACATAATGACTGCAGACAAAATACTAATCGTGCAGGAAATGCTTCTCTGCATAGTTCTGAAATGCTGTTAGGAACTCTCTCATCCATGTTTCATACATACTTTATGCAGTGCTTTCAAAATTCTTCAGCTAACAGAAGTACCTCAAAAAAGCTCTGTTGACAGATACTTGACAGAATTTATATCAAATTAATTGAACAATTTGTTACCTGCTCTTTTTTTGAATATTACCATGCCCTCTGTACTTTTAAAATCTTCAAGTATTTCCCCTTATAGCTTGCCTTTTTGGCAGAGGGGATGGGGAGGGGGAAGTTTTTAAGAAAAAGATTAAAAAAAATCCCTCTCCCGGTTTGCTTGTGTTCAAAGTACTCAGAAGTCTCGTGAGTAGAAAAACATTATAGGTGATTAATAGTCTCAGTAATTCATTATCTTCAGTTGAGATTAATGCACTATAGTTTCTTTGAATTTTCAAATAAATTATCTGTACACCAGCTAACATGGCGTGCATATTCAAGTATGGGCATGGAGATTCTTGCTTTGCACATCAAATACCACCTCACATCAAATACCACCTCCAGACAGTCATATATTTTCTCACGCATTTTAGAATCATAAAACCACTGAGCAGGACCCTTAAATATAACCTAGACAAGCCCCCTTGCCTGACGCATGTATCACGTGTGTAATTCGTTAATAGTTCCCAACCAAATGATCACGCAAACACTCTTTTATGAAACAACATTTTTTTTGTTTATTTCTATATCTTGATATACACTTAGGATTGGAAACATGGCTATGTCAAGTGAAAGAAAAGTGGGAGGGATGCTTTTTCTTACTAAAAACCTTCAGACATCTAACTGTAATAGCAGAAAGGATTTACTGACATAGCTGTCATCTTGCACACAACTATCCCATGTAATGCTACAGGCTGGAATGGTCACTAGTGGAAAAGGTCCTGGGGGTGGTGGTCAGCACTCTGCTGAACATGCGCCAGTGGTACGCCCAGGTGGACAAGGAGCCCAGCAGCATCCTGGCTTGTACCAGAAACAGCCAAGTTAGCAGGAGCATGGAGGTGATCTTCCCTTTGTATTCAGCTCTGGTGAGGCCACATATTGAGTGCTGCATTCAGCTTTGGGACCCTCACTACACCTCATTGAGTCTCTGGAACATGTCCAGAGAAGGGCAACAAAACTGGTGAGGGGTCTGGAGCACAAGTCTTATGAGGAGCAGCTGAAAAAACTGGGATTGTTCAGTTTGGAGAAGAGGAGGCTCAGGGGAGACCTCATTGCACTCTACAACTCCCTGAAAGGAGGTTGGCCTCTTCTCCCAGGTAACAATGACATTTAATGGCATCAAGTTGCACCAGGGAGGTTTAGATACACTGTCAGGAAAAATTTCTTCACGACACAGATTACAAAATGCTGGAGCAGGCTGCCCAGGAAACTGGTGGACGCACCATCCCAGAAGGTATTTAAAAGATGTGTGGATATGGGGCTTAGGGACATATTTTAGTGGTAGACTTGGCAGTGCCAGGCTAACAGTTGGATTTAATGATGTCCAACCTAAATGATTCTATGATTCTAATATCTGCCTATAATGTTGCCACATGTGGGGCCAAAATCTTGTTACTTAGTGAGAGAGTACAAAAAGAATGAGTAGTTTATGAAAAGTTACCATTTATTATTTGTTTTCTTTCTTGCATTCTGAAATCTCTAGAGCAACAAACCCCCTTAGGAACAAACCAGACTCAAGGACAAGATAAAGATGATAAGAATCACGTAGGAAAATTACCTGAAGGTGAAATTACTTAGGAAAGGCAAGACTAGAAGTGATGATAAAATTTCTGTCTGCATTCTGGGCAAGTCAACTTGTTTCAAATGGAGGCAGAAGAAGTGGATCATATCAAGGCAAATAATTCAGAAATAGGAAGAACTCCATATGTGAGTTATATGTATACATATACTGTATGTATATAGTTCAAAATAATGGGACAATATTGGACAGTAAGACGTATAAGCGACATAGAGAAGTCAGTCACCTTTACCAAAACTACTGCAGTTATGTGTTCATGTAAGTAAAGACAAAGCCACAATGGCTCCTTAGAATTTGCACAGCCATATCTAACTTATTTTGAATATTTGACACTGTAAGCATTTATCTTGAATGCTGTTCAGTTTGAGTGCTTGACTTTAACTGCCATGAGCTTTTAAAGCTGAATTCATTGTTATTAAAATAATAAATTTAAATCTGAGGGTTGAATAGATTTGCCAGATTTTTGCCAAAATCTGCTGCAATTTATGTTGATGGATGTTGGTGAGTTAAAAATTCAGATAAAATATTATATTATGCTACTTTTATCCAATAATCTTCTAATTCTTCCCAGCTAGCCTGTTTTTACTGAAGGTTGAAGTTTAACAACACTTCAAGGAATCAAACGAAGATAGTGTCACAGGTATTTTAGTCCTCACACAACATTTTCCTGGGCAACAGGCCAAAAGATTTTGTTCACAGTACTTGACCCTGAGCACTTCTGCTGTTGCCCTTCATTATTAAATAGCAGTACTGCACCATATATATCCTAACTACAGCTGGTCTCCTCCCTCCCCAAACACCTTTTACTGAAGGCAAAGTCTTGCATATATTTAAACCTATACGTGCAAGTCATTTTACGACAATAATTTAGAACTGAATGCTGAAACATGCAAAATAAATTTGCTGTGGACAGTAATAATTAGAACACCGCAGCCCATATTTGCAAAGGTGCACACTGTCTGAGAAACCGTAACAAAGTATAACACAGGGGCAAAGGCGCTGGTCAGCGATTCGAAACAGCAGGAAATGGGGTTTGCTGGAGTGAGTAGCTGTGAAGAAGGCATTGTTAGAGAAGACGCGGCTTTGGAAGGGGAACACACTCATCAGTCTCTCAGCTTGCGTTACTCGGTCATCGCAAAAGCCTCGCCTGCACTCCTGTCCTCTTCCCCACCGGCTCTGACCAATAGATTTATTTCAGCCTTACTCCGGGCCCCGCACATCGCAGCCCCGGGGAGCAGAACGGGTCCCGGAGCATCCTCAGCGCGGCCGCATTGCTCCTTCACCTTCACGTATTTACAGACGCCTCTCGTGCGGCGCCGCACCGCACGCGATGGGGCAGCCCGGCAGAGCGCAGGCCGCTCCGGGAGGCCCCGGCTCCACCCGAGGGAGGCCGCTGGGCCTCCAGGCTCTTCCCGGCCGTCTCTCGGCGGCGGCTCCCGGCCCGGCCGCTGGCGGCAGCACCGCCGGGCGACGGCGGCCCCTCCACAGCGCCGCCTCCTCGCGTCCCGCGGGGAAGGTCAGGGCGGCGGTAGCGGAAGCGTCTCCCTCCCGGCTCCGCGTCCCGGAACCAGCCCCGCCGTCCCGGCGCCGCCACCTGCCGCCCCCGCCGGCAGCATGACAGCGGCCGCCGCCGCCCGCAGGTGACGCCCCGCGGGCCCTTCCGCCGCCGCCGCGGTCTCCTATATGGGCCACCTGCTCTCCAAGGAGGCCAGCAGCCTGAGCCGGGATAGCGGCGGCCGCCGCCGCCGCCGCGGGAGGAAGGTGCCGCCGCGCAGCCGGAGCTGCTTCCTGCGCGGGCCCTGCATGCTCTGCTTCGTCGTGCACGGCGCCAGCTCGCCCGCCCCGGAGCCGCCCGTGCCCGCCGGGGACCCGCTGCTGCCGCCGCCCTACGCGGCCCTCGCCGCCGCCGAGCAGCGCGCCGCGCGCCGCCTCCTCCGCCTGCCGTCCGCCGCCTGGGAACCGCGCGGCCGCTGCCGGCGCCTCCTCCTCTCAGGCCTGCTGCCCTCGCCGGTGCGAGGCCTCCTGGGGCCGGCCGGGCCGCCCGGCGAGGCCGTCTCCGAGATGGTGTGCAAGCGCAAGGGGGCCGGCCTGCCCGCCTGCCCTCCCTGCAAGCAGCCGCGCTGCGCCGCCGGCGCGGCGGAGCCCGAAGCCGCCGCCTGCCAGTGCCCCGCGGAGCCGCAGCCCCGCGCCCTGCCCTCGGCCGCCGGCGGCGCGGGGAGCGGCGGGGCCGCGCCGCCGAGGTGTCCCGCCGAGGACGAGAGGGAGAAGGAGGGAGTGAAGGAACGGAGCGGCGAGGCGGGCCGCGAGGAGCCGCTGGAGCAGCCCGGAGACGGCTGCCGGGAACCGCCGCCGCCGCCCGACATCAACCAGCTGCCGCCCTCCATCCTCCTCAAGGTGGGTCGCGGGACCGGGGCTGCCTTTAGGACCGCGGGGGCCGGTAGGCCCCGGTGGGGCTGCGGCCGCCCGTCTTGCCCCGTGAGTCGCGCTTCAGCCTCCTCATCTGCGGCCGCTCCTCGAGCGGGCACGGACGGCGCTCGTCGTGCCCCTGCCCGTGTTCCTGGCCCGGGCTTCGATGAAGCGCTTCAATTCCATCCTGTTGCACGACTTTGTAATGCGCCTTGCACGCGTGGTGCTCTCCGGCTAGGCTGTTCGGGAACAGTCAGGCTGTCGCTGAGTTCGGCTCGTTCTGTGCGAGTCAGAGCAGGTTCTGCTGAGGGGCACGCAGCTTCTTCCAGGCTGTGTTCTGAGTTGGTTTTACCAATCTCCCCAGTCATTCTGAATTCTTGTAGTACTTCTGTGTTCTTTAACGGCCGTTGCTTTGTATATGCCAGGTCTTGCTTTGCTTCCTCTCCCTTCTGCTATGCTTTGGTTCCTTGGTTACTGTTCTGTTTCTAGAGTAACTTCTAGTTTCAGGCTGCTCAGTCTATCAGTCTGCACACTGACGTTCTTCAGCTGACCGAAAGAGAAGCCTTGCTGGAGCTGGAATCTGCAGTGTTTTCCATAGTTTGTTGAAAGTGTGCCTACAGACTGGAACCAGTTGGACTTGGAGTACTGCAGTCGTTTTCTTTGGGGTCAGATGGCTGATCTTGGAGAGTGGTGACAGGGCAGTGTGACAGATGGCTCTTCCTGTCTGTGACCAGATCTGTATAAACACTGGTTGTGCAACCCCGGTGCTGAAAGTGAACTCTTGTCCACAAACACTGACAATCTACTATTGGTCTTCCATGTAGAGTTAAGTCTGTGCTTGTTTTTTGTTCTTTTTTTATGTTGTTATTTTGTAAGTTTGCATGCCTGTCTTAGTTATGTTGTAGTGGTGCACAACTTTTTCTTTCTTTTTTTTTTTATTTTTAATTTTTTTTTAACAAATTCACTGCCCAAATTCCCCTGTGGCAGATATTTAAAAAATCACAAACTATTATATTTGACTTAAACTTCTCTATGATTCTGTAATCAAAACTCTGCCTCACAGTTCTACTAAAATGAAGAATCCATTTCTTTGCCACTATTAATTTAAGATCATAGAATCATAGAATTACAGTTGGAAAAGAACTCCAAGATCACCTGGTCCAACCATTCACCCATCACCACTGTGCCTGCAAAGCCATGTCACTCAGTGCCCCCTTTACTCTTTTCTTCAGCACTTCCAGGGATGTTGACTCCTCGTGTTATCCTTGGTATTAGGCTGTTAGGATTTGAAATGAGACTGGCGTAAGTACACCTTAATGACTTTTTCTCATCAGTGGTATGACTTTTGTAGTCTCTTCAGCATTTTCCCAGTTTCACATTTTCAAAAATAGCAGTTTAACACAGTCAGAAACTGGTTCTTATAATAGTGGGGCTTTCTCATGCTTCTCTCACCTGCAGGTAGTTTAAATGTGCTTCCCTGTGCCTTCCTGTTTTATGTTCACACAGTGCCATGGTCATACCTGTATTCTGAGGGTTTCTTTTGTGTATTCCCATCCCTCTAGCCCCAAGCCCCCAAGGCTGTCTTCAGCCTCTCTGTGGCTCAGCTCCTGCCATATTTATAGAAAAGCCTGCCTGTAACTCCAGTAGCACCACCAATCTCCATATAGGTTTTCATCTTGCTCCTCAATCTTTAGCGAGACTGATTTTGTTGTTGTTGTTTTGCTTTGGAGTGCTTCCCTGTCATCCCTTTCCATTGTGTGACTTTTAACTTTGGATTTCTGAGGAGTTCTTGTTTGCTGGATTTTAGAGGTGCCTCACCATGTGCTGGGTTATAATACAGATACGGTGTCCCAAATACAATCCCTTCTCCGCTGATTCTATTTTATTGTGGGAAAAGTGTGAGGTGAATATCCCCTCAAGTATTTAATAAACTTTTTGAAGTGTTTGGTGGAGAAACAAACCTTGAAAGAAGAATAAGTGATTCCAGCCTTAGGCATCTGTCACAAAAAGGACTTAGAATATTCTCCACTGAGGAGGAAACAAGACCTTAGGGTAGATTTACAGGATTATACCACAGTTATGGCTCTGAGACCCCACTCCTCCACTACAAAAGCATAGTGGGAGGCAGCCCCCTCATTACAGCTTGCAGTGGCTTACATACAGTTTGCAGGCAAGTGCTGTGCAAGCATATCCGGATATCCAGTTGCGCTGTTTCATGACTCCTGGCTCTGCAGATCATTTCCCTTCATTCCCATGCAAAGCCAAGCTCCTGGGGCAGGACAGGTGGACCTTAGGCTATTTGTGGTCCTCTGTTACATCTCCCTGAATCCTTGCTCTGCTCTGGGGCTGAAGTTTTCTCAAAACAGCACTGCTGGTGTTCTTGTCATTTACTGGTTTGCTGCTCCTGGTGAAGTGTTTGGGATGGTGTTGGCAGCTCTGGGCACAGACCAGTGCCTGGCTTCTGGGAGAGCTGTTGAGCTCCTTCTTGCTGGTAGGTAATGCAGAGCAGCCAGCACTTCTTTACCAGTGTTTTTAAGCATGTAATGCAATTTGGAAAACTTTGTGCTATGTGCCACTCAGTATTAAAAACTCTGGGCCATGTAGCAAGTACTTTGCCTGTTCCCATGTCACTGCAATTTTTTTGTGAAAAGCAGAAATTAATTTTCCTTCCATACCTGCTAACTTTTCTGTTTTAACAGCTGCATAACAAACAAGTAACTGATGTAAAGAGGTCTGCAGGCTAAGTGAATTTGGGAATGCTTATTCACATATTTCAGATTTTATTTATTTATTTTTTGGGGGGGCTGTTCCAACAGAAACTGAGCTGTGTGTGTAGAACACTGAAGAGAAATTTTCTTATCTGCCGATGCTTGCAAATTTTTTTTATTATTATTTTTTTTTTGGAGCCTTCTTAGAAAACTCTTGAAGGAACTGGGATGGGATCAGAGGGATGCAGAGGGTGTAGAAACGTGGCTTGTGATGACAGCTTGGAGGTACTATTGAAGCTGAAGAACAGTTCTGTTAAAAATGAAGACAGACGTGCATTCTTCTGTTGTGAGAAAACTGATGAGAAGCTTAACTATGTACCAGTTCTTTGTCTTGTTACCAGAAACAATATGTTCAATTAGATGTGGAGGAAATTAAAGTGGGATTCTTACACACTGAGAGAACAAGTCAGTCTTGGACAACTTCATTTCCTGTCTCAGGGTTTGTGAGTAGTTGGAAATTTTTATTTCTAATTCCTTTTGAACAACCAATGGGATGGCCTTATCAGGGGCGATTTAGGTGTATTTCAGGTTGCCTTGAAACAGAGACAGGAGCTCTTCAAATGAGCATTTGACCCTTTTGACACCTTCTGTATTAGTTTGCTTCTTAGAAGCCATTGTCATCCGAAATCCGTGAAGAAAACTCTTAATTCCAATGTGGTGTTAGAAAGTGACATTTCTTTATTCTTCACATGAGCACTGGGCAACTTGACAGGAAAGCACACCCTCTTAGAGTTCAGGTTCTGCATTTGAAGGGTTAAGTACATACGCATAGATATTCACAGCATACATTCATTCTCTTTCAAGGACTCGTAGTTATGTGCTAATGCCCCTTTGGGCATGCTCTGTGGTATCGAGGATGGTCGAGTGCCCAACTGTTTCTTCCCTTTTCTTCAACATCAGCTTAATCACCAAAGCCTTTGACCCACTTCCATCCACTTTCCCCCAGTTTGGAAGATGCTATTGCTTAATAGGCCGTAGTTAGCCACTTTATAAAAATGGTGCATGTGAAATCTGAGGAAAATGTCCTTGCATGTTTTGAGACAAAACATAGAGGTGTTCTATTATGAAAACAAGGCTATTCACCCACCAAAGCTGGAACAGAAAGTTTTTAGAGCTATCTCTTACAGATTGTTTTTGCTAAACTAATATGTTGGTTCTTAAACTGATGTACTAATCCTCCTTGCTAAACATAACAATCTGTATTAGTTTTCATTTGTTTATTTTGTCTAGAACTTGTTTTCAGCTTTGAGAAGAATTATGGTTGGTGCAGAGGTAAATGTTCTTTCAGTCTTAACTGATTCTTGTTCTCTAGCAATGTTAAACAAAGTGCTGTTTTGTTTTCATGAAGCTTGCTGTCACTGTATGACTACAGTAGGAAAATGAAACATCTTTTAACTTTGGTGTGCTGATGCTGTGCAATTTGTTGAACTAATGGAGGTGCAAAGAAAGGAAAATTCCTGGAAGAAAAGTTTGCCAATATCCTGGTGAAAGTAAAAGTTGTGTATAAATGTTGTCAGTAGTAAAATTCTGAAAGAACGTAGAATCATTTAGGTTGGAAAAAGCCTTTAAGATCATGGTGCCCAGTTGTTAACCTAGCACTGCCAAATCTGCCACTAAATTTTCTCCCTGAGAACCACATGTATATGACATAAATACCTTGGGGATGTTGGCTCTGCCACTTCTCTGGACAGCTTATTCTAAGGCTTCAAAACCCTTTCAGTGAAGAAATTGTACCTGAACTTCCCCTTTTGTAGCTTGAGGCTATTTGCTGATATATTCTGAGATTGGTTGCAGAACTGTAAAAATAAGTAGATATTTTGCTTTCCCTGGTGTGTGAAAAGGTTGTTTTCGTATAAACATGTAGGTTTCCACATTACAGAATTAACTGTGTGATGGGAGGAACAGAAATCATGGAAGGAAATTACTACTTCTCCTGAAGGTGATTGCCTTGGCACTCGTGTTTATCTTAGCTGACCTTGGGCTAACATGTCCAAAAACCTTTTCTGGATTTTGTTCAGGTGTTTCTAGGATTTCTCTGCATTGCTGAGACTGCTATTTGAGAATGGTGATCCAAGTTGTGCAGTGTTTGAATGCAAAGTTATTAAATTATAACGTTTTCTTTTTTTTCATGTTGTTCAGAGGTGCCTGTGTTTGATCTTTAGCAGATTTTAGTATGTTTTACTGTCTCTATTTTAAAATGTTGCAGTGATTCACTGACAGCTCGCTCAGATATCTTTTACTGAGGACACTGACACTGTGGGTGGATGGGGATATAACTTTATCATCCCTGTCAAGTAAGGATATTCTTCTCCTTAGTCAGAACCCTTCTTTCTCTTAGTATGAAAGGCATGGCATCAGTGTCTCCAGTTAACTTCCTGAGGACTTAAACAAAAGTTTGCATTACAACTAAGCCAGTCTGTTAGCAAATAGCTGTTAAGAGCAGTGTTCATCACTTTTGTAACCCCCGGATGCATACTTTTGCTGTTCCCTTTGTGCTCTGCAGGGTGATCATCAGACACCAACCTAATGTTGCAAAACTTTTCCTCAGGATCAGGTGTGCCTGAAAAGACTTTCTCTGAATGTAGTCACTAAATTCAGCATAGCAGGTAACCAGGTGCAGTAGGCAAATAAACAGCCTCTGCTAATTGTAGCTTGCCGTGGGAATGCTGGTTGTGTTGTGAAAAAGTCACTTTTTCTGGCTGTCACGCTTGTGTTAATTCCTTCTGACTTGATTTCCTTTACGGGTGTACAGAGAGAGAAAATGGTCTTTTTTTTCAGAGACGTTTTCCTTGAGCTTTTAAATCCTCTCTATGTACTCAGGTGGTCATGAGTCACTCATGTTTCATTTAGCGTGAGAGTATGTGTGGATAAAATGACGAAATCTCTCAAAAACTAGGCAAACACTCCCCTATCCTTTGTTTATCTTCTGTTGATAGAAGATTGATTAGTTTGCTGAAACAGAATGAAAAAACATAAATGCACTAGAAGCCTAACTTCAGTATGCCTGTAATTAATTGCTGCGTTTAACTGTTCATGGTAAGATGTGATATACTAAGCACGTTCCTTTAATTATCAAATATAATTCCTA
The DNA here is from genome assembly GCF_023343835.1 of Lagopus muta. NCBI lineage: Eukaryota > Metazoa > Chordata > Aves > Galliformes > Phasianidae > Lagopus > Lagopus muta. The sequence continues at coordinate 48,618,860 of NC_064472.1, read as the reverse complement.
AGTACTGTTTAATAGGTCTTCAATTAGTTGTTGTAAAGCCTTGCACCCAGCTGATGAAACAAATGGGCAGTTTTCCAAGAATTAATTTTCCAAGTTCAGTAGGTGCTGTAATGAATAGCAGCATGAAATATTTCAGTTTACATTTTACTGTTTTCTGCCTAATACTGTGTTCTTGCTAATAACATGAACTTTTAGGCTTCAGAACAGTTCTATTTGTCATGACATAATGGAAACAATTGCTCAAATGCCAGTTTTTTTCTTAGCTACAAAATTTTTTTAGGAAAAGGATCATATAAGCAGAAGCCTTCACTCTTCTATTAAGGTTAGATTTGAATCACAGAATCACAGAATTGTAGGGGTTGGAAGGGACCTCCAGAGATCATCGAGTCCAACCCCCCTGCCAAAGCGGGATCCCTACACCAGGTCACACAGGTCGGCATCCAGGCAGGTCTTGAACATCTCCAGAGAAGGAGACTCCACCACCTCCCTGGGCAGCCTGTTCCAGTGCTCCGTCACCTCACTGTAAAGAAGTTCTTGCGCACATTTGTGCGGAACTTCCTATGCTGCAGTTTCCGGCCGTTTCCCCTTGTCCTGTCTCCACTCACCATTGAAAAGAGTCCGGCCTCGCCATTCTGCCCCCCACACATTAGATATTTATAGACCTGGATCAGGTCCCCTCTCAGTCTCCTTTTCTCAAGGCTGAACAGACCCAGTTCACTCAGCCTTTCTTCATAGGAGAGATGCTCCAGGCCCTTCACCATCTTCGTGGCCCTCTGCTGGACTCTTTCGAAGAGATCCCTGTCTTTTTTGTACTGGGGAGCCCAGAACTGGACGCAGTACTCCAGATGAGGTCTTACCAGGGCCGAGTAGAGGGGGAGGATCACCTCCTTTGACCTGCTGGCCACGCTCTTTTTAATGCACCCCAGGATGCCATTGGCCTTTTTGGCCACAAGGGCACACTGCTGGCTCATGGCCAACCTGTCGTCCACCAGGACACCCAGGTCCCTCTCCGCAGAGCTCCCCTCCAGCAGGTCATCCCCCAACCTGTACTGGTGCATGGAATTATTCCTCCCCAGATGCAAGACTCTACACTTGCTTTTGTTAAACCTCATCCGGTTTTTTTCTGCCCAGCTCTCCAGCCTATCTAGGTCTTGCTGAATGGCAACGCAGCCTTCAGGTGTGTCAGCCAATCCTCCCAACTTCGTATCATCAGCAAACTTGCTGAGGGTGGCCACTATCCCCTCATCAAGGTCATTGATGAAGATGTTGAACAAGACCGGACCCAGCACCGACCCCTGAGGAACACCGCTGGTTACAGGCCTCCAACCGGACTCTGCACCACCAACAACGACCCTCTGTGCTCTGCCAGTCAGCCAGTTCTCAACCCACCTCACTGTCCACTCATCTATCCCACACTTCCTCAGCTTTGTTATAAGGACGTCATGGGGGACAGTATCAAATGCCTTGCTGAAATCAAGGTAGACTACATCCACTGCTCTCCCCCTATCCACCCAGCCAGAGACAACATCATAGAAGGCTACCAGGTTGGTCAAGCACGACCTTGTGAACCCGTGCTGACTACTCCTGATAACCTCCTCTTCTTCCAGTTGTCTGGAGATGACATCCAGTACAAGCTGTTCCATCACCTTTCCAGGGACAGAGGTGAGGCTGACTGGCCTATAATTGCCTGGGTCTTCCTTCTTGCCTTTTTTGAAGACCGGGGTGACGTTGCCTATCTTCCAGTCTTCAGGCACCTCCCCCGTCCTCCAAGACTTCTCAAAGATGACCGAAAGCGGTTCAGCAATCACCTCTGCCAGCTCCCTCAGCACCCGTGGATGAATCCCATCGGGTCCCATGGATTTCTGAACATTGGTGTTGCCTAGGCGCTCCCGGACCACCTCTTCCCTGACAGAAGGGAGGTCTTCCATTCCCCAGATCCTCTCACTAATCTCCAGGGTCTCAGATTCCCGAGGGGGAGCTTTTTCACTGAAGACAGAAGCAAAGAAGGCATTCAGTATCTCCGCCTTCTCAGCATCTCCCGTTACCAGAACACCCCCGTCACTTAGCAGGGGAGCCACCTTCTCCCTAGTCTTCCTTTTACTGTTAATGTACTTGAAAAAACCTTTTTTATTATCCTTTATCCCCTTTGCCAGATTTAATTCCAGGCGGGCTTTAGCCTTCCTTGTCGCATCCCTGCAGACCCTGACAACATTCCTGTATTCTTCCCAAGTAGTCAGACCCTTTTTCCACATTTCACGGGCCTTCTTCTTTCCTTTGAGTTTGTGCACGAGCTCCTTGCTCATCCACACAGGTCTCCTGCCACCCTTTCCTGATTTCTTCCTCACAGGGATGCACCGATCCTGGGCTTGGAAGAAGAACTGCTTAAATGCTGACCAGCTCTCACAGGCCCCCTTGCCTTCCAACACCCTAGCCCATGAGACAGCTCCAAGTCGGCCCCGAAAGAGATCGAAGTTGGCTCTCCTAAAGTCCAGGATAGCAATCCTACTTTTTGCTTTACTTCTTCCACTCAGGATCTTGAACTCCACCATCTCGTGGTCACTACAACCCAAGCTGCCCCTGACCTTTACTTCCCTGTCATGCCCTTCTCTATTAGTGAGAATAAGGTCCAGCAGTACCCCTCTCCTCATGAAGGTCTATCACAGGAGAATGATGGACAGAACTAGGGGATATATGAATTCACCTTTTAGTATCTAATTTGCCTTGGGGACTGTGGTCTGTACATTGTTTTCTCAGCCCATAATCACTAAGCTGTGCTTCTTGAAGTATGTAGCGTTCTTAAAAAGTGAAAACTCAACTGAATGTTTGTTTTTTCTGTTCATAATCAAAAAGCTTCTTAGTTCCATGCATTCTGTAGTGCTAACTCCTTGATTTTTGTATTAATCATTTGTTTTAGAAGTAAATAGTCATTTGAAAAGTGAAAATCCTTGAATTGCATGTGTAGTTTAATTTGTGTGGTGTGAAGTCAAGAATTTGGAAAACTTGGTGCTGAGGATAAGATCTCAACAAACTAGTAACTTTCATTTATCTGCTGATTTTACCTAGTAGTATTTAGTATTTGCTGATTTTGATTAGTAGTGTATTTAATGGTCATCTGATTGATTTCAGTCAAGAGAGCTTTTGTGCTTGGGAAACTTTAGTTAAGGCGTAAGTTACTGTATTTACAGATAAACTAATTCAGTTTAATACAGATGTATTATATATAAGTCTTACCTTCAAGATTTTAAGAAAATACAGTAGAGGAAGGGGTATTATTGTTTTTGTGGTGTTTTGTTTTTTTTTTTTTTTTCTTTCTGTTTTTGTTCTTTTCCTGTTCCTGCTGAAATATAATCCTTAGTACAAAAGTTTAAAGTAGTCCTTTCTGGATGCACAGTCTGATATAGCTAATATAGAAAAAGCAGGAAAGATTTTTGTGCCTGAAATCCATTTCACAGAGACTCATTAGTAGAGGAGACAATTACAAATAAAATCTTTTATTTCTAGCTTTTCTGGTTGGACCCTTTAAAATTTCAATTCTTAAGCAGTTTGGAGTCATAAAGTCAGAACAGCCCAGAGTGGAAAAGATTATCAGGTCCAGCCTTTCATGGTAAAAGAGAGCCTAATTTATTCTTCCCTTTCCTGTACACTGTAATGGAAAACAATTAAGAAGAAGAAAAAAGAATGAAAAACTTCAGATCAGTTGAACCAGTTGATCTAGAATTATGGATTGTAACATATGTGTATGAGCACATTTACAGTAGTGCGGTGGAACTGGAAGAGTTGCAGTCCATAAGGCCAGCAGTACCCTGCTCGGCATCAAAAGAGGTGTGGCCAGCAGAGCAGGGGAGCTGATTGTCTCCCTCTGCTCCTCACTCAGGAGGCCCACTTGTACCCCATCTAGGTTAGGCTCACTAGAACAAGAATCACAGAATGGCCTGAATTGAAAAGGATCTCAAAGATCATCTAGTTTCAACCCCCCTACTATGGGCCAGGTTGCCAACCACTAGACCAGGGCCACATCCAGCCTGGCCTTGATTGCCTCCAGAGATGGGGCATCCGCAGCCTCTCTGGGAAACCAGTTCCAGTGTGTCACCACCCTCTGTGTGAAAAGCTTTCTCCTAATATCTAACCTGAATCTTCTCTGTCATAGTTTAAAACCATTTACTCTTGTCCTATCACTACCCATCCTCATAAACAGTCGTTTACCTTTAGTGGCTCTCCTCTGGACCTGTTCCAAGAGTTCTGTATCTTTCTTGTGCTGGGGGCCCCAGACCTGGACACAGTACTCCAGATGGGGCCTCACAAGAGCTGAGTGGAGGGGGACAATCACCTCCCATTCCCTGCTGGACACTCTTTTAATGAAGCCCAGGATATTGCAGCCTTCCAAGTTGGAAGCGCTCACTTCTGGTTCATATCCAGCTTCTTGTCCATCAGAACCACCAATTTCTTCTCTGCAGGTCTGCTTTATGGAGTTCTTCCCCCGGTCCAAAAGGATGTAGAGCTGTTGAAATGATTCCAGAGATGGGCCACAAAGAGAGCTGGAGCACCTCTCCTGTGAATAGAAGTTGAAGGAGTTGAGGGATTGCTCAGTTTGAAGAAAATTCTAGGGAGACCTCTGGGGAAGCATTGCAGTACATCTGGGGAGCTTAGAAGCAGGAGTGAGACTGATGTTTCGTATAGTGTGATGGTGATAGGACAAGGGGGAATAGCTTTAAACTAAAAGTAGGGATGTTAGATGTTAGAAAAAAAATTTTATTCAGAAGGTAGTGAGGCACTGGCACAGATTGCCTGGAAAAGCTGTGGTTGCCCTGATCTTGGAAGTTGTTCAAGGCCAGGTGGGATGGAGGCCTGGGCAGCCTGGTCTGATGGGTGGCAACTCTGCCTGTGGCAGGGGGTTGCACTTGTGTGAGCTTCAACCCTTCCAGCCTATTTATGGTTTGTTGCTTCAAAGTAAAAACAACTAGCTTACAAATCATACATAAAAGAAAAATCCTTGTATGATTGTACCTGTCACTGAAATAAAATCGGGCTGCTAAAGCTCTGCAGAATGTGGTCTGGCTAAGAGACAGCTTTATCTGATAGATGACTTTTGCTGTTCTGAGTATTGCATTTTTGACGTTTCATTGTAGTCATTTATTAGTCTAAGTGAACGGTTATGCTGAAGCCAGAGACTGACATTAAAAAAAACTATTTCTGGAAGATATGATAAGGCCATTAATGATGAACATAAACAGGCTCTTACTTGGGATGTGGCCTAGAGGCCCGGGAAGCCTTTTGGTACCCACTGTGAGGGCAAAAGGGCCGCCAGTACTACCTGTCACTGAAATAGCTGAAGTAGGAGGCACTGGCACCTGGAAGAGGGTGGGATGTGAGAGTGGAACGTGAGTTGTTTTTTTTATTTGTTTTGTAGAAGTGTGCACCTTCTAAGCCTGCCTTTTAGCCATGGAAAAAGGAACCTGAAATTTAGAACATGTTTTGTTAAATATACGTTTTCTTTAGCATGTGCTGAGAGATACTTCACTTTTAGGCTTAGGAAGTGGGATTAGGGAGGGAATAATTTTCTGAGGGGAAAAATGTGTTGGACATGCAGAAGGATGTGCTTCTGTACACTTTGCAGAAGTCAAATGTGGTAAGTATTGGACTCGCAGCATCCGGAATTTTTCTGTCATGGGAAAGAGGTCAGAGAAAATACGTGCAAAAAACATGAAACCAGCAAGATCTTGTCTGCCTAGCTTGTGTGCCTGGTCCTGCGCACACTTGAACTTAGTGAACAACGACTTTGACAGCACCTGCGTTCCCCCTAGTGGCTGATTTTGATTACTGCTTCTCTAATGAGCCAATCTGTGACATCTGCAGAACACTTAGCTCTTTTACACTGTGGAATCAGCCATGATTTCAAATGCTTTCAGGTCTTTCATGTGCTGGAGTTAGCTGTAGGTCTGTGATTGGTGGGGGCTTTTGATAGGATGGCAAAAATAGGAACAAAAATATCTTAAGTGCTTTCATATTTACAGTAGTGGTTGGATTAGCAGCATCTTTCCTGTTCAGTGTTTGCTATGTTCTTGTTTTAAGAACTGCATGCTTTTCTTTCTCAAAGTAAATAAGATATTTCCACAACTGAGTGTGTTTATTTCCCACTGTAGTAATGACTGACCAGTTTAAAGTAACTTATAGTGCCAGAGTTGTCATCCTTTCTTAGTATTAGCTGGAGTCATTCAGATGCATGTCTGAACATAACAGGGATCACGTTGCCTTGCTGTCTTTTGCAATTTTTGTGACTGTTAAAAGATTTGGTTTTCTGTTTTCTACTGACAGTAGGGATTCAAATTCCCTACTGCTTTATTACCTTAGAGTTTCAGAGAATCTTCAGACAGTGATTTCTTTTTTTAAAGTCTTAAACTACACTCTTGCAGTAGGAGTGTCAGATGTGAAATCACCACTTTGTTGTGTGCTTTTTCACTGTTTGACTGGAGATTTCTTGGATGCTGTTTATAGCCATCTTGCTCTGTGCGTGGACTCACTAATATAAAGAACTGCAGGGAGGAAACAGGTGTTGATTTTTTCATCCATATTTCTGTCTCCCATGGTCCACTGATGCCTTAATGGAAAACATACCTTCTTAGAGAAGCATAGGCTTTCAGGAAAACAGAGTTCACACAGACTCATTCAGGATGTCTGCAGCAGATAATGAACAGTGACTTTTTCAGAAGTTGAAGCAAGAGGGGAGATGGAATATTGCAGCCATTTACAGAAGGTAGTTATTTGACTTTTCTTTGTTATTGTTGTTAGGTTTTCCAGGAGCAGTCAACCATCTCCCCATCCCCAGGAGGCCTTTCATCCATGTACATATTGAAAACTGTCAAGCTACGTGTTGTGATTTAACCCAGTAGCAGCTCAGCACCCTGTTGTTTTCTGTTTTCCCCTGCAGTGGAAGAATGGAGAAAATAAAATAATAAAAAAAAATTAAATTAAAAAAAAAAAACCCACACAAAAAACACTTGTGAGCTGAGATGAAAACTATTTACTAAGACGAAAAAAGAAAGAGGAATAAAGGATTATAGTTATCAAATTGCAGAATCATAGAATCACCAAGATTGAAAGAGACCTCAAAGACCATGTTGTCCAACCATCCATCTGCCTTCAGTATTTCCCCACTAAACCATGTTTCTTAATACAGAATGTAAGCATTTCTTGAATGCCTCTAGGGATGGTGGCTCAAGCACCTTCCTGGGCAGCCTGTTGCAGCACCTAACCACTCTTCTGGAGAAGAAATTTTTCCTAATATCCAACTTGAACCTCTCCTAATACAACTGGAATCTGATCCCCATCTTCCTACATCCTCCATTCAAATTGTAGAGAGCTACAACGTCCCCCCCTTGAGCCTTCTCCAGAGTAAACAAACCCAGCTCCCTCAGCCACTCCTCCCAGTACACGTACTCCTGTCCCTTCATCAGTTACGTTGCCCTTTTCTGGACATGCTCCAGAGCCTTGATATCCTTCTTGTAGTGAGGGGCCCAAATTATAATTATTACAAATATATATATATGTATGTATGTATATACACACAAAGCAAGTGATGTTAGCTGCTGACTGATGCACAGCTTGTCCCCAAGCAGTGCCTGCCCCCTGGCCAGCTCCCTTCAGTTTTCAAGTTTCTTTTGTATGCTGTCATATGGTATGGAGTATTCCTCTGTCTAGTTTAGGTCAGCTGTCCTGGTTCTGTCCAGCACTGGTCAACTGCAACTGAAAAAAAAACCTCACTGGTGTGTTATCAACGTTGCTTTTCTCTTAAAGGCAAAATGTAGCATTTATACCAGACACTGTGAAGGAAAGATCAACTGTCTTAGATTCACTAAGCCGTCTTCTTGAACAGAGAGGCAATTATTTGCTGTTATTGCTGACAGCTGATTGTCTAATCTGTTTTAGCGTCCAATCATGGAAATAAGCTATATTTCAATACTTTTCTTTCTTACTTTAGAAATCTTAACAATTTTTGAGACAAATTGTCCAGTCTACCACAGAGATGATGGAACCATTCTCTTGCTTGTTGCCCCTTTTGATATTCCTTTTTTTGTCTGAAATTTTTCTTTGAATGTTTCCATGTTCTCTAGAACTCAGTGCTTTCCTACAGGCACTTTAAAATTTTCAGATTTTCTTGAAGACTTCTTCTAAGGCTTCAGCTTAGTAACTGATGTCCTCATCAGTTGAGGAGTACTGTTTTATGTTTTGCACACTGCATTCCTTTGTATGTATCCTGATGTTATGATTGCCTGTTTTCATTGTAGGGTCACTTGTGAATACACTCTGTAACCACAAATGAACTCTAATCCACATTTAAGACTTGATAGACTTTTTTTTTTTTTTTTTTTTTAAACAGTAGTAATTCTGAGGAAGGCCTGAATATAATAAATAGAAGGCCACCCTTTGAGCCTGCTGTAAAATTATGGTTTACTTGTATCTCTTTCTCTCAGGACTGCTGTTTCAGTGCCATGAGTTTTTTTCTTCACTGAACTGAAAAGAAAGGGTCTTCCTACCTGAATCAGAATATAGATTAAAAAAACATTTCCTGCAGCTAGTAAATAATGTGTACAGACTATAATCAATCTAACATTTGTATTTGTAATTCTTTTTAAGTATGCCATTTGAAAAGCACATTTGTAATTTGGTCTAAGAAATAAGTACTTATGATGTATTTTGTTGTTGGTTTTACTAATATGACTTATTAATATTGTCAGCTATTGTGTGTGAAGATTTTTGTGACTAATCAAGTTGGGGGCAACTTGCAGAAGTGTCATGCATTGCATGCTATTACCTTCCTTTCTTTTATGAGATATGTTAATAATAAAATAATGATGTCTCAAATATGATTACTTTTGGCAAATAATGTTTTCCCTTTCTTTACAGATATTTTCCAATTTATCCCTGAATGAGCGCTGCCTTTCAGCATCATTAGTTTGTAAATACTGGCGTGACCTGTGTTTAGATTTTCAGTTTTGGAAACAGCTGGATCTGAGTAGTCGCCAACAGGTATGGAGGCATCATTGTGGAAAAAAAGTTTTGCTTTTAGAACTTGTACTTCTGATCAAAGGTAAAAAAAAAAAAAAAGAAATCCATTACAGGTTGATATCTGCATTTTCAGTGATTTTCATACTAGAGGCTGAAAAAGTTTGAACGCGTAGATTAACTTCCTTAACCTGTCTTCTTAACTTCCTTTGGTAAATATCAGTTACTAAACAGCATGAGATGAGTGTTGTTTGAAATGGTTGTGGTTACCTATCTCTGTCCTACGTGAAGCAATGGTACTTTCATCCCTAAGAACTACCGTATCTTTCAGTTGAAAAATGTAATGATGCTTCAGTTTGAACAGTGATTTTTCAATTGGTATGTTTGCCTATGCAAGTGTTCCTTCATTTCTCTATGACTCTCTTCCTACCAATAAAACAACAGATCCTGGTTTTTTGAGGTCTTCAGAGTATCCTAGAGATGACAATTCTGGGGTTCTTACAGAGCCTAGACTTTTCTTTGGAAAAGCTGTTTAAGGATGCCTGTTTTTTATTTGTACACCCTTTCCTAGGCTTCTTGTTACTTTATTACACATTACACTTTATCTACACATCTGTAGAACAGTATCTTGAGAATTCTGTGTAGCTAGCAGAAACAGAGGAAGGACCATGGGAGGATCCCATGTCAAGATGTTCATCTATTCTGAACACAAAGATTATATGTGGGATATTACTTTCAGATCATCTGTTTATAGGAAACCATGTGTTTCCTATGTGATCTTGTTTCTAGAGTTATTAGTTAACTAATGTATTTCTAAACCACTACAGAAAATTAGATTGTCTGTTTTTTTGTCCATTGACTCCCAAGCTCATACAGACCAGAGATACTGTGTATCAAATCACTTCCCTCTTCATTGTCTAAAGAAGTAATTTTATTTCTATTTGCTAAGTATTTATACCTGTTATACGTGTTAGGATCTCACTGAACTTTATCATGTATGGCGTTGCCCTGGGAAACCTGTACTGTCAATTCTTCATTGTATTCCTAAACCAATGTAAACAGAAATTGTTATCCCTCTCATTATATGGGAAGGGTTTGGTGGCTATTTTTGTGAGATGAGGCAAAAGAACAAGGTATTTCTTTTTCTGTTTTTGTTTTTGAAATTTATCTTCTATAATTTTGGACTTAGACTTCTACAATATTGGACTTACTAGTAACAGCAAACAGTTTGAGTGCAGCAAAGAGTTTGTTTCTTAGCGATAAAAGAGAGAAAAACAGAACAGAATTGTGTTCTTTTCTATTGCCCTGTCCTCTCATTTGCACTAAATGAATAAGCATTCTTGTATGTTTTTGTTAGATTTTTTTAAATTCAACTTTTTTTTTTTTTTAAAGCAAGGTGATTTAATGCATTTAATCTTACTTTCTGTGATTTTTTTTTTGTCTTGTATTGACTTATGTGCTTCAGAATGAAGTCTGTGCTACTTTTCTTGCCTTGTTTGTAGTACTCTCATCTTTTAATATGGTTGGCATGTTATTTAACAATGTGTGCAGGTACAAAGCAGATGCTTTTGTTATTCAGAGCTCTGGGAATATAATGCATGATTCTTTGATTTAATGGTCTTTCCTCTGTTAACATTTAAATATACAAATATTCACTTTAAAACTGAGCAAATAATAGGAGGAAACTTCCGTTCTTGAATTACTTTTCTTACTGTTGCATCCTTTGCTTTTCTTCTCTTTTGTTCATTGGTACCTTGGGTTACTGTTTTATGTTGTTGAGATGCTCACTGTTACTTGCATCACTTTTTATTTGTTGGTTTGGATGATTACCAAAGCCGAAGTGAAAACTTGTTGTGTTTCAGAGACATATAAACCATATACTCACCTGTAAATACTATCTTAGCTAGAGAAGAGCAAGCAAATCCTTTGCTTTTAAAGGAAGAAATTCACTTTCTCTGGAATGTGAAATGAGCTGCTAATCTTATTTTCTCCAAACATTGGAGCAGAATTCTTTAAAATTAACAGTAAAACTGGTCACAGCAATATGTTCTTTATTTTCAAGAAACAAATCCTTTTATTATTGTAATAGCTTATGTAAATGCAGTAGATTTTATTTTAATGAAATAGGAGATACTTACAAAAGGAGTTAAATTTAAATGTTTGATTTTTGTTTGCAGGTCACTGATGAATTGTTGGAAAAGATAGCATCAAGAAGCCAGAATATTACTGAAATCAATATTTCTGACTGCCGCAATGTAACCGATACAGGAGTTTGCATATTGGCATGTAAATGTCCTGGACTGCTAAGGTATACTGCTTACAGATGTAAACAGCTTTCTGACATCTCTATCATGGCAGTTGCCTCTCAGTGTCCTCTTCTTCAGAAAGTACATGTAGGCAATCAAGACAGACTCACTGATGAAGGTTTAAAGCAGGTAATATCTGTTCTACTTTTTTTTTTTTTAAATCTTAGTCTTTTGACTTTGTCAACTACAAAAATGAATATGGAAGAATGTTTGTGAGGATATAATTAAAATCAGATGACCTCTTTTACTTTAAAGATCTGTATAAGGTCATATATTTAAGAACCATACTATCCAGTTTGTTGTGCTACAGCTTACCTCAGGCTGGTGGGATTTTACCGTATCTTTACATTGCAAAAACAGGCAGTTGAGATCTTCATTAGGCAAAGAGGAAGTTTTCATGAGTTTTGTCTCTTCTGTTAAAAAGACTATTTAGTGTAAGTTGTGAAGTAGTTATCTTTAATTAAATATCCTTCAATTGTCTAGTGAGTGGGCATTTTTAGTTGCTTTAATGTGTCCTACAATTTAGGTCTTAAATGCTACTCATTTTTTTGTTGATTGCAGTCTCATTGTGTCATGTGTGTATTTATACTCTTTCTTGTTTTCACATAGTAATAGTACAGACTGCAAATAGCAATGATTTTAAGGGGATGCAGGATTAAAAGAAATCTTAACTACCGTCACTTTCTAGTTCAGTCAAACATTGTTTTTCCTTTATTTTTAAATACTTGCTCTGATTTCATTAATTACAGCTGGGTTCAAAATGCAAAGAATTGAAAGACATTCATTTCGGTCAGTGTTACAAGATCTCTGATGAAGGAATGATTATTATAGCTAAAGGCTGCCTGAAGTTGCAAAGAATATACATGCAAGAAAACAAATTAGTAAGTATATGTCAAGTTTTTTTTCCTCATGGCATTGTCATTGTCAGAGCTTTCCCTTGCTTTTTGTTAGTTTAATACCTTGGTCTGTTTAAGCATTTCACTGCCAAAGAATATCTACAATCTTCTTTTAGATAAGAAAATGTAGATTCTACAGACATAGCTCAGAAGGTGACTCTGAGTACATGTTAAACTAATGCTGTTTCAGACACACAATAACTAGCTTTTTGACAGGACATTCCAGTAAAAGCATTGGGTAGATATTTCCATGGGAGAAAATTTAGTACATATCAGGTGTTTCTTTTGTTTAGATCAATATGTTTTTCTGCAGTGCAGTGCAAGTTTATACAGACTTAAAGATTTCAGTAGGTTGTGTTGTTGACTACAAATAAAACATACATTATCTTTTCTTGAAATATGTCACTTTTTCATCAGGATGCAGTAGAGTAGTGTGCCTGTGCTGGTAGAATTGTTAGTAGTGTTGAGGAGTGTTGTTAAGTGTCTTGTGTCCTAATCACAGTGAGTGAGCTCTGAAGAGACGATTTCTAAAGCTCAAGGCCAGTTTCCATTAAGTGGTATACTAAAGCATTGGCTTTGTTCACTTATATATTTAATTTTTTTTTTTTTTTAGAATGCAAGTAGAAAAGTTTGCTTACATCTGAACTCTTAACTTTCAGTGTTGTAACCCTAAGTTTGAAAACTGGTGAAGTGGAACGAATAAATTTTCTTCTTTTTACAATTTTGCTTGTAAGCAAACAGTGTACTTTGTAATCTGAGTCATTTGATGTGTTGTCTCAAATGTCAAACACAATGCTTAAGATGTTATGAAATTTGAGAAGAGTTTCTCTTTTAAAAGTAGCACTTCTTTTGTTTTCACCAAATTGTAGGTATTTGAGAGATAGCAGATAATAGCCAAAACAGATCTCAAAAACAGCTCAAAGGGAAAAAAAACAGTAGTGTTCCTAGTTGCTTTCCTCACTCCAGTTGAAAAAGGAACTCTTTCAGTACTGTCAAAGTAGGTCCTTGTAAATCTATCATCTATTCTCAAATGAATCAAGTATTACTGTTATTATTTCAGCACTTCTAAAGGCTTGTCAAGTAGTTATCAGAACTCAGGTTTTGCACAGTTTTTTTAATGAAAGTATTAATTTTAAATTTTATTTAAACTGCTGCCCACTATGTTTTGGCAGAGTTCAATTTAGCTTTGTAAAGTCCAAATTCGTCTCTTTACCAGTTGTAAACATGAAATAGACTGCATTATGAATTCCGGGAGATTGAATCTCTATAATAAAGTATTCATAGATGATTCCACCAGGTGACAAAACCACTAAAACTGCCAATCTTTTCACTTCATTGGGGCAGGGTATTTTCAAATCTTCCTGTTCAAGAACCTCAATCTCATATGATGAAGAAAGACAAATTGTATTTGTTTCTGTAAATTGATGATTTATTACTTTCCTACTTTCCATAATTAAAAAAGAAAGAATTCCTTAATATCGTATAGTTAGCTTTAAAGAGAATAATGTTTGGTTGTAAATGCTAATCCACTACTTGCTTTGTTAATTTCTGTGTGTTCTTTTTTTCTTGTTTTTGACTGTCTTCTAAAATAAAACCACTGTTAATAGTTGTTGTGATACATCTTGTTTCCTACTCTTATGTGAAGAGGATGGTTTTGGAAGGAGTGGGTATATTCATTCCTGAACTAAACAGTAATTTTTTTAAAAATCCTAATATTCTATGGCAAGAAGGTGTCCTTGACACACAGCCTTGGTTTGTTTGCATGAAGTACATAGATTGTCGGATGTTTTTTCTTCTTTTTAAATCTTTTTAAATTAATTCTTCTGTTACTTCTGTATATTGTGTCTGTGTATTATGTTTTATACTTTCTTCCTCCCTTTTTTTCAGAGGTGCTTAAAGTCATGTGTACCTTATGGACAATTTTTACTAATTTTAAACTGGAGCACATTGTAGATGGTACATGATGGCTGCGTTTTCATGTAGGCTTGTCTCAGGCTAATGGATTTTATACTTCAAAAATACATCTATCAAGAGGCACACAGCAGCTAAATAATGCCTTTGTAAGTGTTAGTTTGCAGTGAAAGGTGGATTGGTGAACACCATTCTGTTGCTTTAGCTGTTGCTAAGTAACTCCACTACCAAAATGCTGAGCAGAAACACAGAAAGAATTTATGTTCTGATTGTTTAGTATACTAGAATTTCACAGAAAAAAATAGATCCTTTTTTTCCTTTGAGATACTGACTACATAATGATAATAAGTGAAAGCTATAAATAATAAACAGTTTGAAAGAATTGTGAAGAGGAAGTTAAGTAAGCTTACAATATAAGGCTGTTGTTTATGCCTTGTATTTCTTCAAAACTTTTTTTTTTTTCCCCTCTATCCTTTCATAGGAAGAGTAATTGTATGCAAAACCTTTCTGACGCCTACTGGCTGAATGAGGAACCTAACAAAAATTCACGAGCCTTCTGAAGTGTGTCAGTTAAGTTATTGTGCAGTCAATGAATATGCAGATGTTATAAATAAGATGTTTATAAACAGGCTATCACACTAAAGAAGAATGGATAGAAAACTTACCCTTATCCTAGGCTTGCTGAGAAGACTCCAAGAGAAGCAGTATCCAAAAGAGACCCTTCCCTTGTGGTAGCTCTTAAATGGGTCTAGGAGAGGTGGAGCCAGGCTCTGCCCCTTCCGGTACCACAGGTGAATTGCCTTCACCTGTGCTCTCAGGGCTGACTCATTGCTTGTCTCAGGTGATCAATCACAGATTCAGGCCGTGATTCAGCAGTTTCCATACAGTTATTTTTCCTTGCCTGTTCTCAAAACAGTCTGATATAATCAACCTACCTCACAGGAGATCAGCGTAAAGGGAGGAATAGGCAGTGCTAAGAACCCTCCTAACCTCTTGAGTTTTGTTGGATTTAATGTTTTATATTCTTCACTGGGATTAAATTCTGCAAGTATAAGTTTCACATTTGCCTCGTATGAATGATTGATGTGAATGAAGATGGTGCAAGATGAATTGGTAAATTTTATTGTTAGCTTTTTGTTTCTTTCTGGTAAACTCTTTTTACCTTTCACTATCGAGGAAAAAGTACTTGGCTCCTGTTGAAGAATCAGAGAACTGCTCCATATTTACATACAATATTCAGCCTGAGAAATAATGTGATGGATGAGCTCTGAAAGGTTTTGTGATTTCTTTGTGGGAGATGCAAAGTTAGTGACTACAGAGCCTAAGTAGAAGATGTGTCTCCAGAACAATTTCATACAAGCCGTGTTTAAACTCTTAATTTTGTCATTCTGAAAAGACTTCAATTTGGTAGCCATATTTTAGAGATGGGAAAAATCTTTCTCTTTGTAACTATGTTGATTCTTCACAGTGATTTTTTTTTTTTTTTTTTAACATAGTGACTTAATGGCTAAAATTATACTAACAGTGGTTGCCTATGCCTAGCAGGTGGAAGTTATAGATTTGTACCTTCCTACTTCACGCAGTGTCTGTTTTTTGATTGTTACTAGGTGAACTAGCTTTTGAAGGATAAAGGAAATGCAGATGAGGATTTAGATGTTATGAGAGGTTGACAGCTTTCCTACTACTGTACATTCTTCCCTCACTGTCTTTTATTTTTGAATTTGGTTAGGGGTAGATAGGAAATGATACTTGAAGCTACTACAGTTGGCATTCTGATGACATTTCTCCCAGCCCAATAACGGGGTCTTTTAAAGTAAATGGCTTAAAGATAAATGGCTTGTTTGAGACTTCCCAGATACTTTCATTAAAGCAGTTGTAATGTGTTAGCCACACTTTCAGTTGCTTGTTTATTTTCTGGCTCTGTCCAGGAACACTGTCTATGCTGAGTAGAAAGCAGCTTGCTTTTCCATGTGACAAAATTTTGCCTTATTGGCCACATTAGTGTTTTCATGCTCCATATATATGAAAACTTACTATAATTAATTTATAATAATTGTTATAATAAATATTTTACAGATGATTTCTTAATGCTGTTTTTAAAGATCAGTACTTTATTAGTAATTAAAATATAATTTTGTGTTAACTATAACCATTATGTTTGAGTGAACCTATTATGCTTAAGATGTGTAAAAGACTTCCTTCTAAAAAAATCATTACAAATAAAACGGAAGGTGTTTGTTTTTGTCTATCTGACACCGAAAAGGTAAGTAATTTGGCAATAAATACGATACTTCGTATTCACCCCTAGGTGGCGATATTGACTCTGTATAGGACTTCAAACCCTCGATACCGTGCATTACCAACACAAAGCAGATAATTTCTGAATGCTGTGCTGGTACTGCATAACCTATTTTCTTTTTGCTTCGGCTGTCAGGATCACTGTTTAAGTAGTTCTTAAGTGTCTTCAGAATGTTGGCAACTGGTTTATAGTAAAGCTTATTCAAGTATATAGTATTTGACTTTTGCAGTGCATTTATGTGTATTGTTACTGAAGTACTTCAAAAGATTTCTAATGTGTAGTTCATTAAATATTCATGAAGAGGAAGAAAAGCATTGGGTAGAATTTTGGGATGTTGTGGGATATTTTATAATATTTTAAAATGGAAGAGCGTAGGATGGACATGCGTACATCTATGCCAGATATACTGAGTGTGTATTGAATTAATTGAAACTAACTGCTTCTGGAGATTCTAAGTGAAACCCTGAAGAAAGCCAGCTGTTCCTTTTTCACCTTTTCCTAGGCAAGAGCACTTTCTGCAGTGATAATGCTGGTTTGAACCAGTGCCTCCTTCAAGGTCAGCATCTTCAGGGGTGGTGTAGTTAGGAATACAAAACAGGAAACTTCCGGACGACTACTGACTATCTTAATAGTCAGTAATCTTTGAAAACAAATGATACTGCATCTAATTAACTACATTACTTTTATGCACTTCTATATGGATTTTATTATTATTTTTGTGTTTACATTTGTTTGAAAAACAAAAGTACCTGGTTAGGTTGTGTGTGGTGAGTTAAAAACAGTAGTTGAGAAACATAAAACAAAACAAAAAACTGTGAACTTTTATATGAAATTAGATATCATACCACTAACAAGGCTTTATGTTACTGCTTGTGATAGGTACTGCCTTTATCTAGGAGAAACGTTGGTTTTTTTTTGCCTTAGGTCAACATAGTGAAAAAAATTTAAAGATTTGGGTACAAATACAAAGGACAGAAATAATGTGAAAAAGGCAAAAGCAAATGGCAGTCGCTATATTTTAAATATCAGTCAGTTTTTCTGCTTCCTGCATAAATATTGAGAGACGTTGTGTATTGCAAATTAAACACATACCAAAAGCAATGGAGATACAGAAATGATTAGTATTTGTAGGATATTTCTGTATTTATTGGGCATGCGTTGTAATTTTGGTTTGTTTTTGTTTTGTTTGACTTTTTTTTCCTAGTTGGTTTTTTTCCCTTTCATTTGTTTGTTTGTTTTTTCAGCTTTATTAAGTGCTTAACATAGAAAAAAAATCAGTATTCAGCTCAGAAGATACTTATACAATTTACTGTTGTAGTATTTTGTTTAACTTGACCTGCTTATTATGTAAGAAGAATGAATGCAAGTAAAATGAAATTAATATTAAGTTGCAAGAGCACTTGACTTCAAAAGAGGCGTTTATTGTAGCAGTAAAACCTCTGCAGTAATATGTAATTGCTATAGTGAAAAAGATGTATATGGTGAAATTATGTTTCTTTTCATGGATTCTAGTAATTAATAGATTTTACAATCTAGTCTGATTACTAAAATTGTTACTGAACTAAGCAAAATATTTTATTTTCATTTTGTAGGGTAGATGTATATACATTTTTATGGACATAATAGATTTTAATTAAACTGGAGTAGGCACTTTTTTTATTTGCTTGGGTGTCTTTGTTGTTATTGGTGAATAAATTATTTAAGCTTTTAACATGATTAAAAAAAAATTATGGCCAGGGATTGGTAGCTGGATACGGAGCCTCTTGGATTGCTTGATTGTATTTAATTGCCATTTTAGTCAAGTAACCAGATGTTATTACCTGTGACTTCTTCGGTCATAGAAATTTTGTGATACTGCAGTAAGAAATCTTTTCATTAAAAATATGAGCTTTAATAGAATGTGTTATCTAAATTGAGTTGTGCCAGAAATTTCCAAATTTGTTTCTGTAGGTTTTTTCTGTTTTTTGTTGTTGTTTGTTTGTTTGTTTGTTTTTCAGTCTGGCTATATCTTGTGGCAGAAGAGAATGCTGACAAACATCAGATGAATGACTTGCAGTTCTTCACTTGCTAACTTTTCATCTTGATCCATGTTGTTCTTGGTAAAAAATATTCAGTCATATACCTGAGGATAAGTAATAAATCAAAATTGATAATATTTCTTCCAGTGAGTTGTGATGCTTCTTGCTGAAAGAGATAGCAAGTGTGATGTTGTGAAGCAAATCCTTAAAGCTGTCAGTTTCATTATTTTAAAATACTGGTAATTTGCATCCATCAAAGATGATACAAGTCTTTTATTTGTTGAGGACAAAGACAATATTATGTTAAAAAACAAACAAACAAAAAAACAGCAGACAAGAATTTTTGTTTACATCATCTATTCCGACAAATTTCATCTGAGCTTTTTATCCTTCCTTATGAAGCTAGAAAAATGAACATGTTGAATTTCTGACACTTGGTTTCACCAGAGAACCTACGTGTAGCTGTACATAAAATATGAAGTAAGAAAGCCCAAACCTTACATGTTGTTAGGTATAGTGGGGGAAGCTCTAGCAATTTCCATATTTCCTTGACACAGTAGCCAGTATCTGCAGACAGAACAATATTCATGGTCTCTGATGGATATCATCAACTGCTCTTCCAGTTGGTTGTGTTCATCAGAATATTAACATTGTTGGCATATATCTAAAGGGCATGAAGGATGAACTGCAGAAATTGTCCTAAATACTGTCTTTTTCAAGACAGGATTAAATTGCTTAACTTTTGAACTACAACATCAGAGCACCAGATATGTAAGTTCTTATGTTCACACTTTTGTTGTAGAATTATTATCTGTAAGTACCACTGTTTTTTATGTTCCACTTCTACACAGTCATCTAGAAATTCCAGCCTTAGTTGCTATAAAATTTTCAATTGTCTTTCAGTTGTCATTCTTTTAATCCAGAATGCTGATGGTTAAGAAACTATTATTTTGTGGACTTTTAACCATGGAAACTGTCCTACTTAACTGTATCTAATTTTGATCAGCTTTGCCCCAGTTTTTTGAGGTTCCTTAGCTTAGTACCCCCCCTCCCCCCCTTCTTGTGTTTTGCATTTTAACTTTTTATTCTTTTAGTTTTCACAGTTTTTATCCATTTGGACAGGCATAATGACTGTTCTGCATGGTGTGGTCTTGCACCTGTAACTGTTGTTCGGTCTCCTTGCACAACTGTGTCCCCATATCCTTTTTTTTTTTTTTTTCTCCCAGTGAAGTTTATACCTTCTCCTGGTACTATTCAGAAGTCATTTTGTAAAACTATTAAATTATTTTAAAACATTATTTTAGTAGTTCAGGAAATAATATATAACTGTCAGGCATGTTAACTTAGGAGTGCATGCTTAGGAGTTGGACTTTATGATTCTTGTGGGTCCCTTCCAACTTAGGAAATTCTGTGATTCTAGACTGACAATGGAAATGATTTGCTGAGAAAAGATTGTGCTGGTCTTCCATCTCTAACTGATACGATAAATATAGAAGAATGAAGTAAGCATGTTTTCTTTATAAACTGTGAAAATGTAAAAGTAAAAACAAAAGAACCCCGTGTTACAAAATTGTAACAACAACAACAAAAGACAAAATATGAATGGCAAATGTTTATTTGCCTTTAAAATATTTTTCTGCTTAGGTATAGAGAATATTTAAACTAAAAAGGCACACAATGATATTTCAAAGGGTAAAGTAAAAAAGTTTGCTACTGATAATATTATATAACTTGAGCTTAAATATCATAAATGTACTGATACTTGGAGGCCTAATTTATATAAGAACTAAGAGTAAGTTTGTTTCTGATTGGTTTCAGAATGATTAATTGAGAATGAAACAAAAATGTACTAATAAGTGCTCTGAAATGCACTTACCTTGCTGATTATGGCTGAAAGTAAAAGGCTACCTAGATTGTGTCACTTGATATTTGTACAGCTCTTGAGAGCTGAATTCTGTGGAAGGTGGAAAAGCATCTGTGAGTCTCTAACATTTTTACAGTGGTACTGTTACAGGTATAGCTGTTAATCAGCTGTTGTCCTTGTTAATGCAAATGTCACATTCCCAAAGAAGGATTTGTTTCCAGGACTTCTGATAGTCTGTAATTTTGCACCAGGGAGGAGTTAGTCTGTGTGCAGACTGCTACAACAATATAACGCTTGCAGAAATTGTGTTTATCTTGTATGGAATATCTGCTTTGCCTGCGACTCTTGATACATCTTTGCAGGTATTTTTTGAGTTTCCAAGCCTGTTAATGTTTGGAGATTTATTTTTTTTTCATCTTCAAAAGGGACTACTGTGAAAACAATTTAATGATTTCCTTTACAATCATCTTTGAACTTTTTAATTCTTTAACTTTTTTCATATTTATATGTATACTTAAGTAGTAAATAGTTTTGGAATGTATTGCAGTCACCTGAATTGTTTGTTTTGGCTTATTTTTTGAGGGAGATAGGGCAGTGTTCCTTACATTACTTCAGATAGCTGTTAATATTGTGCAGCCTCTAGAAAATAGCAAGGACTACTTAAGAATAAACAGAAAACATATACTGCGTAAGATGTAGAAGAGGTTTGTATCATTGAAATTGGTTGATTTTAATGCATACTGTAAGTAAGTAAATTACAGAGTTCTCATTATTTGAAATGTGAATTTTTAGAATGAAATAGTGTTTGAGAATTTCTGTGTTAGACATTTCTGAAGAAAATCTTAATGGTGGCTACTTTAGAAGCTTCTTTTTTGTGCTTCAAAACAGCTATGCTTGGTACCATTTTCTTCTGGCTTTAGGACTGCTCATTGCATCTCAGACTATCTTAGAAAATTACTTCTTCCTTTAAAAGCTGTTATCATGCTAGTCTTGTTTTTCTTTTTTTTCTTTTTTTCCATGGCTTAAGTACTTTTGAGCCTGAAAAGCATTCTACAGTGCATATTGCTCATTTGTGATACGTACTCCAGATTTTGAAGTATTTGTAACAAATTTCCATTAACTAATGTTGCAGTATGTTTAAATGGAGTAGAAGCAGTATGCCTTTGAGTTAAAATCAAAACAGAGAATTATTTATTGTCAGAAATGTAACATGAGGTACAGTTTTCTGGGTTTTTAAAAGAAGTTTTATTGATGGAGTATAGGTTTGACTGTCTTAATTTCTTGTGCAGGTGTGAGCCTTATCTATGATACCACTGAGCTAAGATAAAACTTTTTTTCACAATATGTAGATGTGTAGATTTTCCTTCTACTGTTTTTTTGCCGTAGGAGTTTTATCTCTCTTGAGAAAGGCATTGCACATAATCTATTACAGAAGGGTTACCGTAGCTGACCTTTTGGATTCTTCAGTTGTGATACAAGTGCTCACTGAAATGATATAAAACTCATGGGACTCCAGTACTTGTACAGATAAGTGGCTGCTTTCTCTTGCTAGTAGAAAATATATCTGAGCAGTGAATTTTAAACTTGAATGGTGATACTTTCATAGTTGTGGTATTACACAAATGAAGACAACGTGATCATTCTTTAAGTGAAGTTACTTTTTTGGTGCAAGGTAGCAAAGTTTTGTGATTGTATCTGGTAGGGCTGTGATGTCCTGTCTCTCTCCACCATATTACTCATCTTTGGGGTGTGTGAAATAATCTGGAAATTCAAACCTCTGACTTTGAAGATAATTTCATGTCTTTTTGTTGCAGGAATATTTCAGATAACGTGGCAGTAGTTTACTTTGGTTTTCATGCAGTTAGCAGTTTAGTCATGTTACTGTGTGATGCTATTTAACTGGGTAACATACATGGAGTTTTGTCTCAGTCACAGAATTAAAATATCAGTGACATAAGTGAAATGTGGTGGGAGTTGAAATCTGTGATTGATGAGTCACAGTGGATAAGTCTGGTCTCCTCAACAGGGACAGGCTGGGCACATGAGGGGGCTGGAGGATGGCTGTGTGTAAGGGAGGGGTGGGGCTGTACGGTTCCTTGCATTAGCAGTGACATGGTTGAGAGGATCTGGGTAAGGAACAAGCAAATACATTGAATGTCATTGTGGGAGTCTGCTATAGGCCACCCATGCAGGATGACTGTAGCAATGAATTATTCTGTAAGAAACTAAGTCCTTCTGGATGATTTCAGCTTGCCAAACTTTTAACTGGGAATACCATACAGCTGGTGAAAACAGGTCCAGAAGATTCCTACTACAGTTTGATGATAGTTTCCCAGTACAGATGCTAACAGAGAAGTCTAGGAAAGCTGCTCTCCTATTTCTAACTTGTGAACAGAGAGGATCTTATCAGTGAAGTGATTACTGACCATAGAGATCACAAGTAGTTGAATGTAAATTCTTTGGTGATAGGAGAAAAACTGCCATGAATTCTTTTACTCTGGATATAGAGAGAACAGTCTTCATTCAAGCTTTTCAGTGGACCTGTTAGTTATCATGGTCACCTGGGAAGCTGCTGGAAGGCACTGAGGTCCATCAGTGCTGGTCACTTGTTAGGTACTACCTCTCAAGTGTACAGGAGCGAGCAATTACTTGTGAACCTACTGACGTTCAGCATAGCAATGTGCTCAGTTTTGCACATGTGTTGAGGTAGTCCCAGATAATGTATACCAGCTGGGAAAAGAACTTCTGGGGAGTAGTCCTGCTGAGAAGAAATTAGGGGTCCTGGTTGATGAAAAACCTAACATCAGCCAGCAGAGAGGGCTTGCCGCCCAGAATGCCGGTGATATAATGGTTCCATCAGAAGAGCGATGGCCTATAGAGAAGAGAGATAATTGTCTCTCTCTACTCTGCCCTTGTGACAGCCCAGAAGGAGTACTCTTGCCAACACAGGGGGTCCCAACACAGGAAGGATGTGGAGCTTTTGAAGAGGGTCCAGAGGACAGTGCCATGAAGATGATGGGCTGGAGCACCACTCCTATGAAGACAGACTAAAGGAGCTGGGCTTGTTCAGCTTGGAAAAGAGAAGGCTGCAGGGAGACCTCATTGCAGCTTCCAGTATTTAAATGGAGTTTATAAACATGAGGGAAACAACTTTTTACATGCGTAGATAGTGATAGGACAAGGGGAAGTGTTTTTAAACCAAAGGAAGGGAGATTTACATTAGATGTCAGAGGGAAGATTTTTATTGAGAGAGTGGTGAGGTGCTGGACAAATTGCTCAGGGAGGCTGTGGATGCCCCATCCTTGGAGGTGTTTAAGGCCTGGTTAGATGGGGCCTGGGCAAACTGCTTTAGCATGATCAAGCAGTTGGCAACTGTGCCCATGGCAGTGTTGGAACTTCGTGATCTTTGAAGTAATTCCCTTCCAACCAAGCCATTCTATGATTCTGTAAATTCCAAAATGTAAGAAGTCAAGCTGGTGGGACAGAAAGTTGACTTGTAAGATCTCTGTTCTTCCTATTCTTGATCTTAGGAAAATAAAGTGTATGGACACTGGAAGTGAGTGAGGTAGAGAGATACGGAGGATTACAGATATGATGTTCACCATTGTAGGGAGAAAATTTGTGTGGTTAAAGCTCTGTTAAAACTGAGGGGACAATTGTGGGGGATAATAAAAAGGGCATTTAAAATTTTATGAAGAGTGAAAGGAAGACCAAAGATGACATCGGTCTGTTACTTGGAAGAGGATGTTTATCTCATATTGACAAAGCAGAGACATTTAATGCATTCTTCAGCTCTGTCTTCAAGACTGATGATGGGCTCTGGGACCACTGGAGCCTTGAATATGAAGGGCTGTGACGGTGTTAATGGTGAACTCACAGCCAGCTCTGAATGTTTTCAGGATCTGTGACTGAGCAGTGCCACAGAAAGGGATCTGGTGGTTCTGGATAACAGCAAGTTGAATATGAGCCAGCAGTGTGCAGTGGCAGCCCAAAAGGCCAGCTGTACCCTAGGGTGCACCGAGCCCAGCACTGCCACCGGGAGAGGGAGGGGTTGTCAACTCTGCTCTGTGCTGTAGGGCCTCACCTCCAGCACTGGGTGCAGGTTGGGTGTCTGTCTCGCTCCAATTTATAGGAGGGAGAGGAGGTTCTTTTATTATCTATATACCCGGCGTGAGATTAAGGAACAACGGTTCAAATGTTGGTCTGACCAGTTTATTATAAATCTTAATTGGGGAAATGGGGAGGAGGAGGACGGACACTATTATGAATTAGGGTAATGGGGAAGGGAAGGAAGGCAAGAGAAAAGATAGGAAAGAAGAAGCAAGGAGTCTTTATCTCTCTTAAGAGAGAGATAGTCACCAGCATGGATCCAGCAAGGTTCATAGTTCAGTCATTGATATTTGGTAGTGGTGGGTTGTGGGGCATTGTTGTTCTGTTAGTGACTACAAGGGTAGCAACAGTGGTGACCATGGCGATGATGGCCCCTTTTCAACGGTTTCAAAGTGGTCCAGTCAGCTCCCTTTGGGGTGACAGCTCAAATCCAAAGTGGTTGAGTCAGCTCTCCTTGGAGTGGCAGCTTCTGGCTCTGGGATCTCAGCAGAAACTCCTTTGTTCCTATCTTCCTGGCCTTGCCAGCAGATAAGAGGGAGCAGCAGGGAGGCACCAACTTGTATCTTGCCTTCAAGGATACAGTGGCGTCATCGCCCAGTCTCCCACAGCAAACAGGAGTTATTTGGTCACAGTCTAGGTCTTCCACCAGTAAACAGTCCTGAGCACTATCTTCTGAAGGCAAACAGCTCCAAAGATGTAAAACTGTCCACACAGTTATGCTGATTGCCACACGGCAACACCCATCTCTCATCTCCTAGAGTCTTATCACAAGAAATACCTCAGAAAGCATGCTTTGAGCCAAAAAGCAAAGAAGGATTCATACAGTGTCACAATGTAAGAAGGGCATAAAACTTAAAAAGCGTTCAAAGGAGCACTGCAAAGATGGTGAACCACCTAGAGGGGAATTTGTGTGAGGAGCAGCAGAGGCCCCTTGTGTTTGTTCAGCTCAGAGCATGGGAGCTGAGGCTCCCTCATGGCGGCTGCGGCTCCTCACATGGAGTGGAAGGGCAGTGCTGAGCTCTGCTCTCTGTGGCAGTGACAGGGCCTGAGGGGATGGCATTGAGATGTGTCAGGGGGGTATTAGGGAAAGGTTCTTCACCAGAGAGTGTGGACATGGCCCTGAGTGGCCAGAGCTCAGTGTTTGGACAGTGCTCTGAGAAAGGGTTTGAATTAGGGTGGTACTGTGTGGAGCCAAGGGTTGGCCTCTATCCCTTTGAGTCCCTTTCGACTTTGGGTTTTCTGTGTGTCTTTGATCATCATGTAGATTATTGTTTTCCTCTCCTGTAAAGCCATCTCTACTTGTACTGAAAAGTGTTATGTAAAAGAATGAGCATCCTGTGTAGACAGGGAGAGATACTGTTATTCTTTTGTGTTTTCTCTTGATACATTTACGTATAAGTAGGAATTAGGTCAGTGATAGCTTTTAATGTAAGTGTGACTTTGACCTATCTGTGTATCTGCATCTTCCCTAAAATAAAATAAAATCTTGTTGAGGCAATGCAAAAAGTGTCTGTGTTAATGAATAGCTTTTGCTTTTACAGTAACTTGGCATTTATGTAATCATAGAGTTAGAATCCTTAGAGTAGGAAGGGACCTCTGAGGGCCATCTGTCCCACTCCCCTGCAATGAACAGGGACAGCAAACCTATATCAGGTTGCCCAGGGCCTTATCCAGCCTCACCTTGAAAATCTCCGGGGACTGTTTGCTCTAATCCTATGAAGATGATAATAGTATACTTTGTACATAAAGCTAGACACTTTTAGAAAATCGAGAACAGGAGCATAAGGGTTGTTTGTTAGTTTTTTGTTTTAACTAATTTTAACTGAGCATTGTAATGAGGAATAACAAAATCCAGATACCTATTTTTAGCATTCTCATCAGATCTAGGCTACTTACTTAATAAAACAGAAAAATGTAAATGGTGGTGTTGTTATAAACTGTTTTCATTGTTTGTGAGACATGGATATTTTCATGTGTGTGGAACTATTTCCACTTACTCCTGGTCTTGAATTGCCTTGATGATGAATGAGTTATAAGTGATATAATGAGTTATAAGTAACCATGATTGAGATAGAAAATATATATAAAGAACAGTTGAAAATTTGGTATTTGTGATAATACAGGTTTGAGCTAAAGAGTGTTGGTTGCAGATGATTCGGATGCTACTGGTTGTGCAGAAATTTTTGTAATATGTTGCATATAAAAATGCTCCACTGTTTTTAGTGTATTATTTGAAGAGCAAGGATTCAAGAATTTCATTCTCCAATGATATGGGGTTTATATTTCGAAGGAAAATTTGCGAAAAATAAAAATAAGTTGTGTCCAGTGGTTCAAAAATAAATTTTAATAGATTATTCTTGAATTAAACATGCTTTACCTCTTTCTACTGCCAGTACTTTGAGGAAGCTGTCCAATGAAAGAAGTTAAATTTAGCTGCATAAAAAAAAAAGCAAAGGCAGATTAAAGATTTATAAACTTTGGCACATGATTTTGTTCTCCAATGATACTGTTTCTTTCACCTGGTAAATGTTGCTTATATCATTCTTTATGCTGGTATTCTATGACTGTGTTCGTTAGGACAATTGTTACTTACTGTTCATCGCAGCAGAGTGCAATTATTTTTCATCTGTCTAATTCTTCAGAATAATTGTTTCTGACAAATTTCATTATTTTACTGTCTTAAAAGTAGCGTTCAATTCCTCCAATTTCTAAAAGTAAATTCATAAGTATATATTTGAGGTGAGCACTGAAAATTATTTTTCTCTACTGAACTACACTGAAAAGGGTAAGAAAATAATTATTGCTGCTGTTATTATTTTTAACATGTTTGTAGTTGTATTCAGAAGATTTATGCTTATGGTTTTGCTTAATTTAAGCTTGTTGTCCGGAAAAGTTAAATGAGTAAGTGTAAGACGTAATTGCTGTTGTATGCCACAAATCAGTATTTTTGGAAAAACAGCTGTGATTTTGAAAAAAAAAAAAAAAAAAAAAAAAGGTATTAAATATCAATTCATTTAGTTTTGGCATCTGTGCATTTTTTTATTAGCTGCACAACAGTACAAGTATTTGATTTTAAGACCTTAAGTTTTCCATTGCTTATAATTTTCACTCCTTGATTACTTCGAACAGAAATTTCCCTGCGATTTCTAAGCAAGATCTTTTGCTTAGAAAAGTTTGGAGGGGGAAAAAAAAAAAAAAAAGGAGGGGAGAGGGAGGAATATGCTTTAATCTTTGCATGTAAATTGGAAAACAGTCAGCTTTTTTATCCTTGATTTTCCCAAAACTGAACTTTGGGAGAGAACATCTCCAAGATATGAAGTATGCAATTTACTTTTTATTTGCCTTCTGAGAAGTGTAGCTTGCTTGTATTCAAACCAAGGTTTGAAAGGAAAGTAATATATTTATTTTCTGCCTGCACTGCCTGTGTTACAAGTCCTTCAAGAAGGACTACTTAGATAGTTTGTACAGCAATGTATCATGGCAAGGTGTGGATAATGTGGATATTTTCTATTGGGAGGAGCTGAGATGTTATGGAAGACTACTTGAAATTGCTCTGCGAAGATGGGAGGGGCTGCTCTAAGAATCAAAAAAAGCTGTCAAGCTGTCAATTTTGTTTATTTGTTTCCCATATGTGTTTTTTTTTTTTTTTTTTAAATTTGTGATTGTAAGTGAGAAATGTTGAAAAATGATTAAGTCATTTTTCTATTATCTTTAATCTAACATCAGATGCAATGGTTTGAGATGAGTTCACACAACTTCTTCAATGGCTTTCCATCCCCAAAGCAAAAATTGGTGGAATATGCTGGAGATCTAAGTGCCATGCTATGATATAACTTCTGTTTTAGCAGCTTTAGGTAAATTGCAGTGGTTTTCTGTTGGAACAGTTAGGAGCAGTTAAGAATTATGTTGCCGTCTGGTGAAATTTTATGATTGTTTTTTAATTTTTTTTATTTTTTTTTTAGATTAGTCAGTGAATCCATCTCAGGGATTGAAGAGTGTAATAAATTCTGGAAAGCCTCAGGCTGAATGAACTATGCGTGGTTTTTCAGAAATCATATCTGCTGTGTTACTGAATAGTTACTTTTTAAAGGGATGCTGTAAACTTTATTCTTACTTGTTTTTCCATGATTTTTCTTATAGTTGAGGTGAGGCCTCATTCTTATAAGTAATGCTGCTCTCCAAACATATCTAGTTCAATAGCCTGTTCTGACAAACTTCTGATGGAGAGGAATGATGAGTGGTGATCAACTCTGTCCCAGAATGAACTACCCCCCACCTCAGTTTTCAGAACATTGTTATTAATATTGCTTCTCAGAATTTCTGCTCTTTATGATCTTGTATGTAAAAAAAGATAAAATAATTAAACAGAAGTAATACATGGAATAAAAGATGCAGATCATAAGGTGCAAAGTAGCTTAGGAAAAATTTGTTACTGAAAATTTTATTTGGTGTACTGCTTCCACAAAAGGAAAAAATGGGGAATTGGATCTTAAAACATGTAACCCTCTGATAGGAATTATGAATGGATTCATCTGGACAAATATCACTGCAACCAACTATGAATTATTAAGTCTCTGCTAGGCAGGGACTGTTTTTTTCATAAGTAGACTTCTACTCTGTTGACTGCATTTTTTGTGTTTTGTTCTATGTTACCACATGTATTTTATAGGCATTTACCAATATACTTCAGTTGTACAAAGCCATCTATAGAATATACAAATGAGTAAAGGCTAAGAACTGTCTACTAGATGGGTGTCTGTCAGTGGTGATACCTCATAACTTTGGAAACTTTTAAGTTTAACTTACTTGCAGCCTGAGGGCTTAATGTAAGTTCAGTGTATTATACTAACTCTTTAATTTTTATCAACTACACTGAATTTTTTTATGAGTCGGTTTTAAAACTGTTTCTGTATTAATATATGAACCAGCAAGTACCTAAAATGTATGTGTGAATTACAGATACTGAAGCATCAAACCATTCACAATCAAGGATCTGCTATTTGTACAGTCTTAGAATTAGTGTTGGAATTGAAAGCATTAAATCAGCAACATTAATATATTGTTACATGTTTTCCTCCTTCTACATACAAGCTCTGCAGTGTATAAATTTTTTCAGTATCAACACTGAATGATTTCAGTGAAATGCTTTTTTTTTTTTATTTTAAAAATTGCTTAGTTGAAGTAAATTGTATTCATCAATATAGGATAAAAAAAACCTCTTTGCTACATCAGAATTGTGATGTTGTCTAAAGCTCATGGCACTTTTAGCAGTTACCATTATTTGGTAAATTGGATGAGTTGTGGCCAATACTATTTTATACAGTGCAAGTGGTTTATAACAAATATTTACTGGTAGTTATTATTTCTCTAAAAATGAATTTTGGATTTTATTGTCTGGTAAACCAAGGAAAAGAAGGGCTTCTGTCTTTGCTACCTTAATTCTTCTCAAGTTCAAATAGTAGATCACAATTATGATGCAACACCATAATTTTCCCCACTGTTGCTATTCAGTGCTACTGAGATCCTTTTAAGTTGAGTGAAGTGATATTTTTCCCTCAAGCGTTCCTTCTGTTGAGCACTTTTCTCTTTGTCTGATACACTTTCACAGTTTTACATTTTTCGTTATTGACGCAAGTTTGTTCAAGGTCAATTTGTTTACCATTAAATCAATAAATTTTAGGAAGGATCTTCCTCTAGCCTGTGAAGAAAAAAAACAAAACAAAACAGCTTTGAAAGTGTTATTGTTCCGTGTCAGAAATTACTGTCCAGAATCCCTCAGATAAGAGCACTCAGCTGACTGTAGCTGTGTAGAAAATAATTATTCACTGGGATTTGAACTGTAAAGAAGAGGGGCTGGTGTGTGGTTTTTGTTTTTTTTTTTGTGTTGTTTTGTTATTTTTTTGTTGTTTGTTTTGCTGCAGTGGTGGTAGCATGTACAAACACATTCTGTTCAGTACTTTTATTGAGTGTAAGCCATTAGTGTAGTACTGAATGTGTGGGAGCTTGCTGCATGTGTTAAGGCTCAGGCTTGGCATTATGCTGAACTTGTTCAGACAACTTCCATTTACTCTGATTTACAAAGATTAACCTGAATTAAATCCTATATTGATATGACTTTATGCTCAGTCATGGTAAATGCATCTCAATACCAGGCTGCAGAGTCTGTGTGCTGTTTGTAGTCTCGTTTGACAGGGAAAAAAATGTCCCTTCTTCTTGCACTTGGCCATCCATTTCCATGAAAGTTAAAATTTCAATGAACTCTTCAACTCTTCATGGGAAAAGTAGCTAGCAGTCTCCAGATACCTACTGCTTTGATTATCTTTCAAGGCTGCAAAGTGTAAGTTTGTGGGGGTTTTTTCATTATCTGACAGTTATGTTGTTGTTGTTGTTTGTTTTTTGGTTTTTCTTCCCTTTCCACGACCCCTCCTATTCCAAAGTACTTTAATTATCTGCCTTCTAGGCCACCTAGGCTGTGATGGAACTCTTGCTGTGTGCAAAGGTGGCTCATCAGTTTGCTTCTTGTGTTCGGTTACCTTTTGTTCTGTTAAGCCAAGAAGTACTTCAGATGCTTTTTTTGTTTTTCTTTCCATGGACCTTGTGATTTTTTTTGTCATTTCATGAGAGCTTCTCATGAAACCTTCATATTTTCATTCAAACTAGAAAACTATCAGCTGTTCTAGTTTAATTCTAAAAGTTTTTTTTAATAGTGTCCATCCATTCTTTGTCCTGAAGACCTATTTTGTATCTGATTTTGTATCCGTTACGTTCATCCAATAGTCCCTTCTTTAGGTTAAAACAAATTCAACAAAGATAACGTGAGGGGTAGACGGCAGTAAATACATTTATTAGATAATATGGCATTAATTGAAGATGTTTGCTTATTTATTTATTTCAGGTAGCTGTTTTTGTACTAAAACTCCTGAGAATCAGTGTTTTGTTATTTTTTTATTGAGCTTTAGTATGCACAGCTGCATGATCACAGTGATTTTAGCATTCTGAATTAGTAAGAAAGTCAGACAAAGCCATCTCTTATTGAATCTTCACTTACTTTCTGTGTTTTTTGTCTAACCTGGGGGATGTTCAGTACTAAGTGATGTTGGTATATGGAGCTGCAGTTTTTTTTTATGGGAGAGGAGTAAGAGATTAAGCAAATCGTTTTCTCAGCATTCTTTCTCTTCATTTCGGAAGTATTTCAGGATGCGTGTCAGGAGGTCAGCAGGTTATGATGCACCATTGCTTTACGTGATTATCTTGTCACAAGAAGTTCACTAGGCCTTGACAGATGCTGTTCTGGTTAGGTTATGGTCATTATTTTAAAGTTGAAAGTTAAGGGGAAAATGGGTAAAATTGTTAGAACTTTGCTAACAGTTAAATAATGACTGGAAATACTGATGCCAAGTCCTTTAAATGTTAGCTAGATGTACAGCTCTTGGAAAAGTGTGCTTTCAGATTTGGAAATTCATAAAATTCATTTCCTAAACTCAACTTTAAGTCCAGAGAAAATTAATTCCAAAGACTTTTAGTGTGCTCAGTTCACACTGACTTTAAAGTGTTATTATACAACAGTAAAGAAGTCAGAACATTTTTGTTTAGGACTTTCAGTATAATCATTTGCACTGCTAGTGCTGACTCTAAGCAAGATTGGATTCCTTATTATGTGAATTTCAGTTCTTTAACTGGACTTGCAGATGTAAAAAAGTTTTGTAGTTTTGAAATATATGCAACCAAACTAAAAATGTAGGTAGATTACCTTCAATTAAAACCTAAAAGGAAAACTCCTTGTTCCCTCACTTAGTGTAGTACTATCTGCATTTTTTTGTTTTCACCATTTTTTGATGTAACCCCAAGTAACATGATCTGTACCCCAAGTAACAAGATCCTCCTGTATTTTTCTCTACCTACATCTAAGACACACAGTGGTTCCAAAGAGAAAGTGGACATAAAGAATTCACTTATTTAGCTCTCAAATACTTCTTCCTATAAAACAAAAATCACATCCCTCCTCTCACTTGGCCTGTCTCTTGAAGGATACCAGCCAGCTGGCCTTTAGTGATCTCCTGCAACGTCAGTTGGAAAACTTTAATAATAATAATAATAATAATAATAGTAATAGTAAAAGAAAAAAAAAAAAACCAAAAAAACAAACTCTGAATTTAACTATAGGACATTCACTGGCTTTTCTTTCCAAGGAAAGAGGATTTAAACAAACTTTCCACAACATTTGTTAGATGTGTATTTCATAGTAACCACCATGAAGTTCACTGCATTTAAGGAGGCGAGGAAGCCAGGATGAAAAGATACAAATTCATGAAGGCTCGGATTCACAGCTGGCGTATAATCCCCTCTGTTGTCGCTGGTGCCCTGGCCTCAGTACCCAGCAGAACAAAGGGAGCTGAATTGGAAATGGTGGGAGCTGGGGAGCCTCTTGCTGGCAGCACATCTGATGGCCATAGGCCTTGTCAGGGCGCAGCATGATACCCTTTATTCTGGGTGACAGATGCGAGGTGGGTTCTGCAAGGGGGAAGTCATTACTAGTGTGAGGGCAGTGTCAGATCAAAAGTAACCAGCGATCAAACAAGGTAAAGGGCTGTGGAAAACAGGCTTTCTGTCTGGCTGTAGCACCTGCCAGAGCACTGGGGGGAATAGGCCTTGCGTGTCAGGTTGCACTTGTTCCCTTTGATGCAGGGAGAATGGCTGAAGATGGAAACTGGAGTGGAGAGGGAAGACTTTCATTTCCCACTTCTGTAAGGCAGTTAAAGATGCTTTGCTATGTAATGCTGACATGAACTTTGCAGCTGACGAGTCTCCATAAGACTCCTGCTTGAAACTAAACGTTCGGGCCTTCGGTATTTTGTTTCCAGTGCAGTGTCTCACTGATTAATTTTTCAGCGGTGTTTCATTTTGATGACCAAGGAAAAAGAATACATTAATGTTTCATTCTAGTTTCTTGAAGAAAATGATAAATTGTTATAGTTCTTTTCTTTTCTAAGCTGATTAATGAATTTCTATGTGGTAGAAATTAATATCATGTGGATTAACTCAGAACTGCAGGATCTGGAAATTCTTTTCCTGTTAATGCACTCATTAAGGCATGTCTTAATCTCAGTTTCGGCATTCTGTTCAAAATTTTATAAATCTGTCAATTTCTTTAAACAGAAATGGAGATGCAGAGGCATGTAATGGAAGTACACACTTTTTTTTTTTTTAATAAATGTGTGAATACTGTACTTCAGAATATCAGCTCTTGTATTACTGACAGCTATAAAACAGCTATAACTGATTACTTGATAAGTTTCCAAGTATGGTGATAACGTGCTGTAGTTGGTGTTCATGGAAAAGAAATAATTTTCAAGTACCTATGAAGATGCATGTAAAACTCAATTTATACCTTTGCTGGTTCTTCATGGTGTTTCATCATGTAGTTTCATATTTTATTAAGCAAACTTGCTAGAAAAATCTTCCTCATTTCTGCATTTCTTTTTTATTTTCTTAAAAATATTTTGCAATATCTTTTGTTATTCATGGTTGTTTTTATACTTCAAATGCCATAAGAAACAAAATAAAACTTTTATTAGCAGCTAGAGTCATCAAATTTCAACTGTTATTTTTTTTCCACTCTGAAAATAGCAAATAATCATGTAAGTCTTGTATAGTCTTCTTCAAAACAAAACTTAAGCAAATAAATTATTTGAAAATCAGATAGTTTATATAACTTTAGTAGCACAATTCTTTTTGCTGCTAGTTGTAGTTTACACTTTCTTTGCTGTCTAAAAGAAATTTATAACTCATTTTTAAGTCTTATGAATGTATTATCATTTTTTAATCTAGAAGTGTGTCTGTTTGGATCTTGCTGATATTTCACATGGTAAACAAGTACATTATTATCTCTGCTGATAACTTAGAAGAAAAATGAAGTAAAACTTGCTCAAAGAATATAGATAAGTATTGACTAAGCAAAACGGAAATGTGTGCAATTCTGAAATCATTTGAAAGACAGTGCAGAACTAACAGAAACAGTAATATTTGCAATAGTTTAAAGCGCATTCTGAGATCATGCATTTGTGGCAGGCCTGTTATTCTTAATTGTGTAATAGTACAGTATTCATGCACCTTTTCAGACTTTACTTTTACATTAATTGACCTCTTTCAGTTTTAAAGCTTAAATACTTTTAAAGTTTAATATAATTGTGGTCGGTATATCTTTTTTTTCCTTTAAAAAAAAAAATAATCTTGGTTTGTTTATGTCTGAGCTACAGGGAAGGAACTAGAAATTAACCAACAAAGAGAAGTCGAGATGCATTTATATGCTTCAAGATGAGGTTATATGCAGTTTTCTTTCTTTTGTATAATAATCTAGGTAAATCTAGAAACAATACATGTATGACTTCTTTGTTATTGTTAAATAAAGTGGCATTCAAAATCTTAAAGGTCCTGTGAACTGCAAAGCCTAAGGCAGCTTTAGCTGCAGTGCCGTCAGACTCCTCATACATCTAGCTTCAGGCACTGACAATCTTTCAATTGACAAAAAGTAACACCCTAACATTTCCCTGTATCACCCTGCCCCCACTGAGGCTTTCCTAAATTTGTTTTGTATTCTGTCTGGATTTGCAACCAAAAGGAGTTTGTCTTGACACTCCTCGGAAGGAAATTGACTGTTTGACTTCTTACTTTCTTTACTTTTATTTATTTTATTCTTCACATCAGCATGGACTGTACTAGAGCTATTTAATGTGATACCAGTTTTGTGTGTTTTGTAGAACTTTTGTTTGAAAAAATAAGTTAAAAATTACTCAAATTTTATAAATAACATTGCCTTCTGCATTAAGTGAATTATGTTGTATGGAGTTACTTGTCATCTCATAAATCACTTCAGAATTCTAGTATTAGGTGTTTTTCTCAAGCATCTAGAAATAGTGTTCTTTTTCTTATTAGATTAGTTGTTCTGAAATGTTCTGACTGGTTGGTAGGTTTGGCAGATGAGGCATTCCTTTTTTTTCCCCCTTTTTTTTTTTTTCTTTTTTAACGAAAGGCTTTTTTTTTTTTTTCATAAAAACTTTTTATAGGCATGATGAGCATGTACATCTGGTTTTTATTCCATACTATTTTACATCTTGCTCTTACACAGTTAATGTGTAGTTAGTTTATAGTTTATGCTTAAAACTGCAATGATTAATAGTGACGAATGCATAATTACTTGCAGAGAATATGGAACCCTTTGGGCCATAATGTTCTCCTTTTTGGATGCCCACTACCTCCACGCTTGTTTCAAATTTATGCGACTTGTTTCTTTCCTCATCTTGTTTGGAAAGTGAAGCCTTCTTTCATGTTTACTCTTGGAACCTTCTTCTTCTTTCTTTTTAATTCCAAATGTGCAAATAATTTACTTTATTTAGAATTGCTTTATTGCAGGATTTTTTCCACTAAAAAGCTAAATAATTTGTTGAGAAGAGAATTCATAATCTTGGCAGGAATACTGAAGACATCTGAGCTTCTCTAGATGGTAAATTTGGGCAGTTGTGAAGCTAAAAAAAATATAATTTAATAAAGATAGATTGGTATTTTCATTACATAAATACAAGCTAATGATAGCACTGTACACCTTGGAGAAAGTAAACATCAATCAGACATACATTTTAGGTAATAGTTGCTAAAAGAAATTCAAATATTAACCCGTAAATTTGTTTATATCTGATACCTATAATTAGGTATTAAACAGTGTAAACTTAGTTAAGAAAGGATTTCCAATGATTGCTTAGTTACCTTTTGTATTTTTTCTATTCAATAATTGTATTGCTACTCTTAAAATTATTGCAGATACATTGGTCTTTTTCAAATCTGGTTGGGAAAAAAAAAAATCAGAAATAAGTTGAACAGACTGTATTGTTTCCCGCCCTTTTTTGATGTTTCGATCCATGCTTTGATTTTCTTCATCTTGCTATTATTTTCCTGCCTTTTCCTTCGTTTCCTCTTGGCTTTCACCTGACACAGTTTCTTTTCCATGTGGTAACTTCGTATTTGCCTGGAACTGGATTTATTTTGCATACTTACATTTAGTTTACAGAAAACTCAGATGTACCTGGTTTCCAGCACAGGAAAAGAGGGCACTTAAAAATTGCCTTCAAGTTTTTTAAATTCCAAAAAAACATTTTGCAGACGTACTACAAAACAAGCTTCTGTGGGATTATGTACTGTGATTTAAGATACAGTCAAAGGAATTTATGTCCTATTTTGATGGGCGTTCTGTGCAAATTATGCTTTTCTGCAAAGCTTTTTGCGTACTGGTAAGTACAAAGGAAAACTTCCCATTAGGAGGTTTTCAACTAATTACAGGCAAAGATTTTTGAATTTAGAAGAGAAGGAAATTGGAAGTGACGAAATACATTGAACAATCTCGGGAAAAAGAATTCCAAGTGTGTAATATATTAGAAAATTTATTTAAAAAAAAAACAACTTGAAATCTCTACTAAATTAAAGGTCTTTTAATATTTACAAAAATTAATCTCTTAGTAATCAAGTAGTAATCGTCACAACTATCCATGTAGGACTTTTTATGAAGGCAGTGGTTGTCTCTTAACCTCATACAAATCTTGTTTATACCACCTTTTATTTTGAATAAAGATGATTGTTTTGTTATGCACAAGTCTGTTAAATACTATAACGACAAGTTTTAAGATATTTAAATTTCATGTTTGTTTTCAATCTGACACTAGTATGTTTATAGGGTCATTCTTCTGTACGAAAAGCATAAATTATTGTAAGTACTAAGTGAATTCAGAAGTAGTTAACATCCTTGTTGTTGTTTTATTTTGTCAACCTTTAATTATGAGAACCTTTTGAATTTCTTTCCCTGTAGGTTCATGGTACATGGTAGTGTTTTTTACTTTTTTTTGAGTTTGAACAAGTTCATTTAAGTATTAATTTTGGTTGATTCTTTCCTTTGGATGCCTTGAGAAATACATTGCATCCACCAGATCTTCCTTAAGAGTTGTTTTTCCATAAAACTTCTCAACATATTAAGATTGTATTTATGTTTTTCCATACCAATTTTTTTTTTTTTTTTTTCCCCTAGCAGGAAGTAGAATATATGTCATGGCAATTCTTGCTAAGTTAATGCTGAAACTACAGCTCTTTTTTTTTGTGTGTGTGTGCTGGATGTTCGGGGTGCTTCCTTTGATAAACATTCCATTGTAGCGATATAGTTCATTTCATGAAACAAAGTAAATTTTTGTCACAGGACGCAGTGTCATCTTCTTGGTTTTTTAAAGCTCAAATCTAGAATTAAAGATTATGGTTCCACTTGTGATGAGTATTTGAGGAAATTATTCACCAAAGATTCAAGCCCCAAACCCGTGTGGTACCCTATCGAGCTCTCTTTTAATTTTTTGTTTTTAAAAATAGTATGTTTGTTTATTTTTCTTTCCTCAAAGCACAGTGTCTTGCCTTCAGTGTTGTCATAATTTACATGAGACATGGATTTTAAAAGAGAACAGAGATTTTTAAACACTCAAAATTGTTATTGGAAAACATGAATGTAAATCTTGGTGTGGCAAAAATAGTAAT
This sequence comes from Lagopus muta, assembly GCF_023343835.1. Classification (NCBI taxonomy): domain Eukaryota; kingdom Metazoa; phylum Chordata; class Aves; order Galliformes; family Phasianidae; genus Lagopus; species Lagopus muta. The sequence continues at coordinate 48,580,896 of NC_064472.1, read as the reverse complement.
TCAGTTTGGCATATCAGAAATACTGCAGATACATTTCAAAGGAAGATCTCTTTGGTCTGCAGACATACCTTATTGACATGTCATCTCTTCTGTATTGAATAGTGTTAGGATCTCCGTTTACCTCACCTGTGTCGCTTAAAATCTGGGTGACTGCTGAAATAGTGTGCCTTGCCGTGAGACAAATGTATCAGTAAATACCTCTTGATGATGTCAGTACTAATATAAGTAGGTTGCACATTTTTCAAGGATTCTGTTAAAATGATTGTTCTAACATAATGTCAGTATATTAGACGTTAGTAGAACATGAGTACATTAGTAGAAAGACTGTTAAAATCATAGCATCCCTAGAGTTGGAAGAGACGTTTAAGGATCATCTAGTCCCGTTCCCCTGCAGTGAGCAGGGACATTTGCAGCTAGATCAGGTTGCTCAGAGCCTGTTTTTGCCATGAGATCACAGCAGTTACAGTACTTGAAACGTAAAGAATGTGTTTGCAATTACAAAAGTGCAAACTGAAGTTGAAAACTGCATTGCAGCAGAGGTGTATCTTAAAAATTGTACCATAGCATTGTGTATTAAATGAATAAAACAACTTGGAAATCCTGTAAAAGGTTGATAGTGTTTTGTATGCATTTTCAAATATTATTTCACATTGGTAGAATATTTCTTTGCAAGAAGCTGTCACTGATACATAAGGTGATATACTTGAGGTGTGCCAAAGTACTGACCACCACTTCAATTTCTTATCTGTTTGCGAGCATGTAAAGAACAAACAGGGGGGGGAGGGGGTGGGAAGAAGGAAATTTTGGACAGTTTCCAGGGCCCCAGAGTATGTGTATGGGAAGTTATAATTACAGGCTGCGAGGCTGACTTTTATTGGGCAGGCTTTTCTGGTGGGCTTTAAGCCCCCCTCTATTGCTTCCCCAGATGGTAGCTGGCTTTCCTAGTCAGAATTGCTTGACGTTCTCAGACATGGCTAAATGGGGCATCCGCCCCAGGGTTCACATGCTGCCAACTGAAAGAAAGTAACAAATGAGAGCAGATGACAAAACAGAAGTGCATAGTAAGAGGGAGGAAGAAGAAAAGCAAAAACAAAAGGTAGGAATAAGAAAGAAAAGGGAACTTGCAGGGGAGGAAGAGATGGTAAAAACCTGGAATGGCAGTAAATAATAAGCTCTAGTAAGTAGCATTTGTATGGTAGGCACTCTTCCTTTTTTTTTCCTTCCTTTTTTTTTTTTTTAATATATATTTACAAAAAGAATGGCGGTGCAGTTTGCATTTAATATTTTGACAGTCTTTGTTAGACAGTGCTAGGCTGCTTTGTAATGATAAAACGATTGTAAGGACGGTAAACCTTGAGGGGTATTCGATCGTATTTCTTGTCAAGGCCATGTGGTTGTTGACTCTCTTGTAATCATTTTGCAGGGTAGCTGTCTATGCTTATTTCTGAAAGAAGTTTCTTAGATGTTTAGTCTTTTTTCTTTCTTATTTAGCTTCTGTCTTTGAGGTGATAAAATCTATACTTTATAAATTGCAAAATAGGTATTAATGAACATTAAAGGAAATTGCATATAGAAGGAGAGAAAGGGCATCGAAAAGAAAATGAGAATGCAGCAGATCCAAAAGTGAATTGAAAGAAATTCTGTATTTGAAATGATAACAGCAGTTTAAAATTACTTGTTTCTGCATCTAAGTCTTATGCTTTCTATTTATTTGTCTGAAGCAAAAGGATGATACCCTTCTTCTTTCTTATATGAAACAAAATTCTCTGTAGTTTGCTTCTGCTAAATTCTTTTTGCTGTGTCTGAACTGTGAAATATACAAGGTTTTGCTCCTAATAAACCCAGTCAAAAGTTTGTCATGTACTTGAAGTATATGAGAATTGATCTCATGTAATTAGCTTTTAAGGTGAATAATATCCCAATTTCTTTTACTTCAAATATTAATTGCGTAAACATATCACAGAGATTTTCTGACTTCTTTTTTTTTTAAGATGCAAAAACATTGTAAGTCTCAGTCAGAAGAGCATGGTGAATACAAGATCATGTGTGTGCAGTCTGCAGTGCATGTTTTGAACTTGTTTTTGGTGTTATCTGTTACATTTAAGATTATCTTGTAATACTGACTGCTGTACAGTCTGGGATTATTGCACACACAGAATGTATATATTTAGTATGCAATCCTTAAGGATGTAAAAGACCAGTAGATACTGAAAGCAGCAAACAAGAAATTTGCATAATTATTTTAACTTCACTATCTCATTCATGTTCTATCACTTTAACAATGATGAGACCTTTCATTATCATCTCTTTTTTTTTTCCTTCCCCTGAAACATAAATATTTGTGGTTTTTTTTTTTGTTTGTTTTTTTAAATTAAACCAACAAAGAAAAATGGTGATGAGAAACAGGACCTTTTCTTGTCCACTATCCCTTTTTCTACATCAGGTTTGTTACCCACTGCTAGTCAGTGATAAACGTGATTAAAAAAAAAAGGTTTTTTTTAAGAATAGGTCAAGGAGGGCAAAACATCAAGCTGTAAGATGGAGACAGTAGGCAGTGTGTAAATCAATATTTTTAAATTTATGTTGAACACAAGTCAATGGAGAATTAGAACGATCTTCTGCAGCTGGAATCTACATGTACAGTATGGAAAAGAAAGTTGTTGAGAGGTGTTTCTCCTGATGAATTTTAGAGGTACTACTGTAAAGGACCAACAGAAAACCCTTGATTTCTGTGGTGTGCTTGGCATCTAGATGACTTGCTTCTCAAGCTCTGTGAAATCTAAAACTGCTTTTTTCCTTTTCCATCTATTATAGTTTTCTCTTCCTTGAGAAGAGAATAAACTTTTTAAACAATACACCAATTTGTAGTGATAGAACACTCATTGTTAGAACTATTGTTCTAACACACATTTCCAGGGTTCTGCCATTTGCTAGCTCATAAACACTAGCTCATTGCCTCCTGAAAGTAACTATCTACCCTTACGAATTAGTATGGTCGCTGCTGTACTGGCAGAAACAACTTGGTTCTTACTCTGTTTTCTTTGATTAAAAGGGAGCATTAGGGCAAGGTGTTAGGTTTCTGTTTTGTTTCATTTGCTATATAGTCATTTTCATATTGGTAGTTTACATTTGTACTTTGTTTTTCAAAAGCACGCTTTGTAAACCAATGAAATGTTTATCTAAGGTAAAGAAAATGAAAGCAAACATTTGATGTGGTTGATATGCCTACTCCCCACCCAATTTGTTGTGATGGACAGTAAGGTCTCATTTGGCATATTATTTGCTGATGATGATTTGAACCTTTTTCCTGGGGGTTTTACTTTCGTTATTGCTCTATATCTTGCATACTGAAAATGAATTTAATAGAAATCCATAATCAGCTATGTTAGTGGTTTTTTTTTTTGTTGTGTTTGTTTGTTTTTCTGTTTTGCTGGGACATTGTTAGCATTCTGCAATTATTTCATATCTTTTTAAGGAAGCAGTGTTTGCTTTGTTTATAAGAAATCACACTACAAATATATACAAAGAAAAGAATATGAAGACTAAATCCTGTAGGAGGATAAGTTCAGCATGTGTTATTATCTTCATCATGTTTAATGAATAACATATACAAAAATATTAATTTGAAATTGAGTGCAAAAAAAGTTATCAGATGAGGAGCAAAATAGTGAAGGGTAGAAATGTCCTGTGTCCACTTATCTATTGGGCTGTCTGTGTTTAGACTCACTCTTGAAATAATTTAAAAAACTCATATTTTATAATGTCTTTTAAATATAAGCAATATTTTCTAACCTCCTTTATGTTCCATTTTTTTTAACAAGGCAACAGTGTCCAGAGGTGTGGTGTGTTGGTTTTTTTTTTTCTTTTCAGTTTTAAGTAGGAAATATCATTAAGGACATTGTAAATGTTTTGGGTTTTTTTTCTGTGTGTGTGTGTAAGGACTCTTGAAACATGGTTGTTTTTAAAGTTTGTACAAGTTACTGTACAATTGAGATATCTTTATTTGAAAATACTTTTCTTACAGATACAAAAAAGTTTTAGTGCTAATTTTGCTTTTATGATTTTCATGTAATTTCAAAAAACATTCATATTTGAAAGTGAAGGTAGTAGTGCTTTTATTTTTACTGATCTCACCCGAGAGAAAAACAAGTTTGTAGGTTGTGCCGGTCCTACGTGGGAGTATATGACATCCTGAGTTGTTTTTGTTTTTTTTTTTTCTGGTTTTAGTTGAAACAGTGAATGAAGATCAAGGTTAACATAAGCCTACAATATTTTGGTCAGCATGCTTGTTGCTCTTTTTTTGTGAAATGTTTGTAATGAAAATTGCTCAGTCATAATCTGTGTGGTTTTAATTCTAATCATCATATGTAATAGTACCCCTGCAGCAGAGTGGTTCTGTTAAAAGACCAGAAATTAAACCAATGTGCTATTATAGAAATTGTCTTGTGAAAACAGTACATTTAATAAATTTTCTTTTCACACTATGTGCATAAATACTTCCAGTAAAATCTATATTGTATACAGAATAGTATTTTTTAAATTTTATTTTAAAATTTATTTTAAGTATTTTAAAAATACTATTACTGCAGAAGATTAGAACAGCATTTATGTCCTCAATTTAAGAATCTTTTGGTTTGCAAAAGGTACCTGGAATGTACCAGTACAATTAAATGCATCACTTAATGTAAATCTGTTTATGCATAAATTATTCATCATTTGAAGACACAGTGTGTGCTAATTTTTAAGTGTTTTTTTTTTTTTTAAGAAAATAAAAAACTGCAGTAATATGAATGCTTTATTGAATTGAATTCAGCTGTGCACAGTATCGAGGCATACTTGAAGGGGTTTATGTGTGTCTGTGTATAATTTTAACAATTGCAAATGATGTTTGCTTTCTAAAAAGTAGTAAAGATATTAAGTGTGAATTGTATATTTATACATACATGGAATTTACTGAAATTGTGTACAAACAGCTGAAAGCAGAGCTGTTAAATGCCCTTCTCAATTGAAAACATGACCTGCAGTATCCTTTGTCAGTGATTTCTTTCTTAATCACTATAGATTGCTAGTTTTACATAGAAAATCTTTTAAATTAATGTGAGTTGTATCATTTAAATAATAATAATAATAATAAACATTTATTTGTTAAATAGGAAATAAATAAGAGTAGAGTTAATCAATATATACTACTAGTCAATTAATGAGAAAAATATTTATTTTAAAATTACCCAACTACTTTGTGTAGATAAATAGCAGACAAAAATAACAACAGAAGATTGATGACATTGATTTTGCTCCTGGTTTTTGAATGAGATTAGCCTTTTTTTTTTTTTTTTTTTTTTTGCTTTTTTTCCTCTCCTGTAGTGAAATCTAATACATTTTAAAAAAATTTAATAAATACAGTTCATTAAGATCTAGTAGTGGTTATAGTTATTATCAGCAAGGCTGTTGCTCCGTAGATTTTTCTCATTGCTTTCTCATTGCTGGTGTCTCATTATCAATATAAACATTGTGAAGAGTGGCTGAGGTGTGCTAATGAAGGAAAAGGTATCTTGGGTGTTCTTGTGTGTTTTGAAATAATTAGTAAATGAAGAGTTATTTATACCACTTTTTTTTTTTTGTGTATGTAATAGAATAATTGATGGTTTTTGCCTCTGTGAACACTGAGGTGGTTCTATTTATTTTTTAAATTTCTTTTATTCTTTTGTGCTTTAGTGTAGCATCTGTCTTAGTTGACTGTTTGTGAAGGTTATTTATAATTTATGCATACTGTTATTTAGGTAAACTTGACTTTATGTAGCTGAAAAGCAGTGATTAATGTTAAAGGTCTTGCTCTACAATAATGTATCCTTATATTATTATTCTGTAAGAGATTGCTTTCTCTCAGTGTTATTTAAGCAAGTCCCTTTTTCTTCCTGTATTTGACTGGTATTGTATGATCCATATGATATACGGGAGTTGTTGTGTTTTCTCTATAGCTCTAATAAAACAGTTTGTCATGTTACTATTCATAATTTTTATCTCAAGTACTTGGATAGTAAATCTTAAATTTAAAAAAAAAGTATGGTAGGAAAAACACCTCATCATCTCTTCACATTATCGAGGAAAGAGCTCTTTCTGCAAACAGGACTAATCATACAATACTGATGAAAAGTCTTTGAATCTTTATTATCTGGTGTAGATGGCTAACTTCTCAAATTCTGTACTTAGGAGGCACATTTTTCACTGCAGTTTGTCGAACTAATATGTGATTAATCTGTCTGTCATTATGAATTGATCATTGAGGAACCTTGTCAGAATGCACATACTGATGTATGACTTTGTCTTCTTTTGATAGTAATATATTTGCAACTAACAAAATTTAAACATGCATTATTTTGTCCTTGAAATGAGCTATTCTTTCTGTTTTGGTTTGCAAAAACATGTGACTCTTGATAAAAGGAAAACAGAAGAAAAAACCTTTACTGGAAAAATGTAGCTCATTTTAGCATTTTGCTCTCATCATTAAGTACCATCCTTGTTGCGTGCTAACTGTTCTTTAGAAATTTGATTGTAATTAATTTTTGCTAACTTTGTGTCTGCTATCACTCCAATGACAAAAAAAAAAAAAGACAAGAAATACTTGAAGTAGCATTTATATCCTCATATGCTTGCCTAATATAAAAATATTTTACTGCTTTACTGTGCAGCTCTATAACTAAAACAAGTACACTACAGAAGAGAAGTGGGCAATATATGGATCTTCATTTGACTTGTGAGCCAAAGTGATTTTTCTTCTTTCTTGCCATCAGGGACTTGTTAAAAGTCTGCAGAATGTGAAAACAGAGGAAATTTCAGTTATTTCCCAGTTTGTAATTAGCTTTTCCTGATACTCTAACTAGTTTTCCAAACAGGACAAATTTTCCCTGTCATCTTGGGAAAATCCCTTAACTCTTCGCTGTATCATCCTCGCTGTGAATAGAATACTGTTAATAAGACCAATCTCATGTGCTGTTTAAAAAAGTCTTTTCAGTTTGCTTTATGAGTAAGACTTTAACCTAGTAGGAAGTACTTTGCAAGCAAAAAGTGTTCAGATTTGGTTCCTGAGATTATACTGATTTAGCTGGGAATCAGAGTAGTTGTTAAACTATAAACTAGCAGTAATTAACACCAAGGAAAAATAACCCTCTCGTACCTGTTCTGGAATTATCTGCCATAGAATCCTGTAAACTGGAAAGGATATCCAGAAGGTATCTAGTCAGCTGTCCTGGTCAAAGGAGGTCCAGTTGATAGGAAAGGTAGTTCAGGGCTTGTTGAGGTGAGTTTTGAGTAGCTTCAATGATTCTGTGATTCCATGACAGAGATTCCACAGCCTCTCTGGGCAGCATGTGCCAGTGCCTAACCACCTCCTGCTGTTAGACTCTTACTGGTAACAGCCTCATCGACATTCCAGTGAGACAGAGTCTTGCAGTGTGCATTTATGTTGCATATCAATGTTTATTTTTAGTAGTGAAGGTAGAGAAATTACAGTCAGTTTGCTAAGTTTTTACAGAATCCCAGAGTTGCTCAAATTGGAAGAGATACCTGCTCCAATTTTGATGTTTAAAGTAATTTTTAGGGAGAGTAAGAAACTGAACTAAGATTTTTATGTATCTTTTATGTACATATTTTTAATATGAAATGCATATTGTTTGCGAGTATAGAAATGCCATATTGATCAGTATTTTACGAAAGGAGCATGGATTGTGACAGGGATAATTAGAATGGAAAAAAAGTGGTTGCAAGTAGTAAGAATAGTGTAATTGTTCATACATTATGGAGTGTTGCAGCCATGAAATTGTATCTAAATTCCTCATCTGTCAGCTTTGGGTGAGGGTGGTTACAGTAAAGATAAGTAGACAAGAATTTCCTGTGCATTTTTAAGGCTGGTGAGCAAGAACGTTCACCTTTTTAGCAGATCCCTAAGATGCAGAAATGCAGGCTGTTTACAGAAAGTTCAGTGCTACTGCCCTGCTCAGAATACTTTGCTAAAGAAATAGTGCTGAGAAGAGCAGGAAACACCTGAAGAGACAAGGATCCATTAATTTTTTTTTCCCAACACGTCTGGTTGTGATCATAGTTTTGGTTTGGTTTTGTTTTGGTGATTTTTATTTACTTTAAAAAAAAAAAAAAAAAAAAAAAAAGTTTACTGTTGGGGCATTAGGGAGTTTTCTCTCTATAGTTTCCCTAGATTGTATTCTTAATTTGTAACATGACTTTATGATGGGAAGAATGATACTTCTGACAAAGAAAAAGGCTTATTCTCCCTTTGTCCTATTTATATATGCGTAGGTGGGAGAAAAGGAAAAAGCACCTGTTGAAGAGAATTGGCAGCTTAAAAGCAAAACAACAGAAACACCTGAAAGTACTATAAAGCACGATTTGCAGATGAAATGGGAGGTGTTACCAGTTACAGCAAGGAAGCTTTTTATTTAAGTCTTGGGAAGACTTTTAGAAGATGTGAGCAGCAGGAGTTAATCTATGTATATATTATACTTTTAAGGAAGATAATGCAGCTATTGGACAAACTATCTCTCTCCTCCCTTAGTTTTCAGGCAGTATCTTCCTGAACAAACTGCTCAGTTCTTTGATATTTTTAATTTGATATTGAGGAGTCTCTGAAGGTAATTTGAACAAACTACCTCAACATCAGAAGATATGTATGATGGAGAATTTGTCTGTATTTGGGATATACAACTGCTTTGTTAAGAGACTGATCTGAAAGCGAATGGTAGGAGACTCTAAAAGTGCTCTTAAATTCATAATTTTTAACATAAAATTAGAAGCCTGAATGACAGCTTGCTGGAATTAAGAATGTGTATTACTGCATTTTATTGCATTTCCCTATATATGACACAGGAAAAATTCAAGGAAAATTATGCTAGTAACTGCGTCTGTTTTAGTTAGAATAAGTTGTTAACCATGATCCATGATTCTTTGAATAGATTATCTGTATTATAAAATTGCAATGGGATACTTTTTTTTTTTTTTTTGAATGCTGGTGGGATAGATACAGTACTTAATCTCTTTGTAATGATTGATGGTCTGATCTTAAAGGAAAACTGTTATGCTGTTCATTACTCTTCTATTGTGTGTACAGATAAAACTGTCATTTTGTGAGTAAATCTCAACAGTTTTGGTCAAGGAAGATTTATTTAATGTTGTTCACTAAATACACTTTGATTAGGCCGAAGCATATAAAGTATGTCTTTTTTTAAATTATATTTTATCACTCTAAAATGCTTTGTGTGATTAAGTAAAAACTCTCAGAAATTTTAAAACAAAATTAAGATCCTGCTTACACGAACTGCAATTCACTAACTTAGAAAATCCTTTCCTTAGTGCAGTTGAGTTTTAGGAAAAGGTCAGCATCTTGTCTTTGGCTTTTTGGCCATTATGCTTGGAATATTATTTTTTCACATTTCTAAACTGCTCTGTAAACATGGACTCATCTTGAAGTATATCAAAATTTAGCAATGAAAAGCTTCATGAAACCCAGACGTTTTTCCTGCGATACCTTATATCCTCAGGCCCATAGAAGTTAAAACTTTTTTTTGCCTTCTTGTAGGGTGCTTTTCTAATCATTTTTTGGTGTCAAATGTCTGTCTGTAATTAATTCTTTTCAGAATATTACGAATGCATTTATATTCTGAGAATTCATTTACTCCCACTCCTGTTTTTATAACTAGTGGGTTGTGTATGTGCTTCCTATTTGTGTAACATAAAATAATGGCTTGAATAACGCCTATTGAAATACTGTCTCTGATTAAAATAATGTAAAAACAAATTGTTCTCTTAAGTTGATTGTGAGGAGAATAGCTGGGGATGCTGGTGCTCTAGAGCTGCTTAATTGGTACATTTGTTCTCTTGAAATTCTGGTGGTCTGGAAGTCATGACTATTAAGTGGAAGAGCGATAGTTATCATAATGTTATGTGAATGCAGTGTGAGTCCAAAGGAATCTGCCAGGTAGTCGAGTAGAATCAGACACAAGCCTAATTTCTGCAACTTTGAGCTGCTGTAACATGGCATATAGCTGATCAAGAGCGTAGGGGAAAAAAAAAAATTCTTTTTAGTAGTATTCCAAGACTATTGTTAAAAAATAGTTTTTTTTTTTTTTTTTTTTTTTTTTGTGGACTGGTTGTAGCAGTGGAGTAAGTTCAAGCTCACATTTTTTTTACATTAAAAAGGATGTAAAAATTGTGTGGTTCTTTAAGATTACAAAAGATTGGTAGCTTTCTTTATCCTGCCACTGCCATGAAAGTATTAGAACTGCATCCAAGTCTTAAACTTTATCCATTAGTAACATATAATAAATAAATAGTTTTTTTTTGTTTTTAATGTTTCGTTATCTCAGACTAACAGTTCCTGTGAATCATAATTTTTATTTTAGAAGTTCTGTGTTCGGTACTGTTAGTATTATAAGATACAGTATTTTAATCCAAAACTAGGTTGTATGGAACATATGGATTTTGTTATCATTGCCAATTCCTAAAGTTGAAGTATTTTAGGCATAGTGTAATCATGATAATGTAGTAATATTTTGAAGAACATAGAGTATATTAATAATAATATGTTTTTATTTGGAGCTCTGAAATATAATTACTTTTTACAATGTGACTATTTCCAAGTGAGCTTCCTCAAGGTAGATTAGTATTTTTTTCTGGTTTTGACTATTATTTGCAGAAGAACTGTTTTATTTCCTGTTGGTATGCAGCTATTTCATGAGTTTGCTGTTTCATTTATATGCAGTTGAAGGGAAATTGCCTTTAACTTTGAGGTCCAGCAATTTTAGAAAGCGGTAGTTTGTGAACGAGAATTGTATGCTGGGTACTATTTTCTGTATGAAAGTTGGAGTTGAGGAAGGGCAAATTTAATGTGGGATGTTATGAATCTAAGCTTCATGTCATAAATAGATCTCATTCATAGTGCATTTAACATAGCAAACATTTTTTTAATGCTTGATTTATTTTTTTCAATGAAAACTTTTCTTTCAATATGAAAGTGGAGAAACAGGGAAGATAAGGGGGAATAATGAATTAAGGCTTGTCAGAAAAATGGTAGTTAAAAAGGTTTGATGATAATTATAAATAGCTGTGATCTGTTGCTAATTTTTTTAATAATTTGAACTTAGAGATGAGTTTTACACATAAGGAATGATTTTTTTTTTAAATTGGAGTTAAAAAATATCGAAGTATTAGGAAAAAAATCTCTTGCTCTGATCACTGTCTTACTGCAAAAATATGAAACTAGTGTTCAGTTTTAAAGAAATTTTCATTCCAAAATTCATTTCCTTCAGAAAATTCTATGAGTTTTCATTAATGTTGGATAAATTGAAATTTCAGTTCAGAAAATCTTAGAAATAGCAGTCCAATACGTTAAGATTTTTGATACATCTCTCAGTATTCTGGTTTTCTTTAGAAATGTTCTGTCTTCATTTGAATACATATGCCCGTAAGTAAATGTGTGAGGAAAAGTTCTGTTTCTAATGAGATTCCATAAGAGAAAACCTAAGAAACACCTTCTAGTGTGGGAGGAAGGAGAGCAGTGAGGTCACTAAGGTAGTGATATTCACTAAGGAATCTAGCTAACAAAGGATGATTATGTCACCAACAGGTTTTACAAACAGAAATTCTGACCCTAAGCAAGTGGAAGATAACTTGTTTTGGGTTATTGACTGCTTAACCAGAGTGGTGACACTGGCTATAAGATACTGAAGAGGATAAAAGAGCATAGAGTCTTGAAGTACAGTAGTCCAGGGAGACGTTAGTTACAGGAGAATTTTATGTTGAGAGCGAACTAGCATGAGATTTATAGACCTTGCCTGTGATATGCAGGAACTGCTTACAAGGTGCGTAAGTGGGAATTAAACTCTGGAGATAATGCTGAGTAAGGCAGTGGTGGCAAGTCTTGTGATACGAGCACATATCTGTAAAAGTGCACGCTGAGTAGTGGTACAAATAATGAAAGTCACAAAAATCAGAAAGCACCATCAATGAAAGTCCCCACTTGTTATTGTTCACAACTTAACGCAAATAAGAAAAACTAAAAAAAAAAAGGGGCTCATCGACAGAGCTTTAAACTAATTATGACGGGGGAAGGGGACAGTACAGGCCTCACAGGAGAAGAGCCTAGGGAAACAGTTGCAGAGCTGGGAGTGAGGCAAATGACTCGGCTCAAGTGCATCTATACCAATGCATGCAGCATGAGCAATAAGCAGGAGGAACTGGAAATGATTGTGCGCCAAGCTAACTATGATCTAGCTGCTCTTACTGAAACATGGTGGGACTGCTCCCATGACTGGAGTGTTGAGATAGATGGCTATAAGCTCTTCAGAAGGGATAGACAAGGAAGGAAGGGCGGTGGTGTGGCCCTTTATATTAAGGACTGTTTTGATGTTGAAGAGCTTGAGATTGCAAATGATAAAGTGGAGTGTCTATGGGTGAGGATCAGGGGGAAGGCCTGTGGGGGAGACGTCGTAATTGGAGTCTGTTATAGACCACCAAATCAGGATGAGGAGATGGACGAAGCGTTTTACAAGCAGCTTGCGGAAGTCGTGCAATCGCCGGCACTTGTTCTTGTGGGGGATTTCAACTTCCCTGATATATGTTGGAAATATAACATGGCGCAAAGAAAACAGTCCAAGAGGTTTCTAGAGTGTGTGGAAGATAGCTTCCTTACACAGCTGGTACAAGAGCCTACCAGGGGTGGTGCCCTGCTTGACCTGCTCTTTGCTAACAAAGAAGGTCTGGTAGGTGATGTGAAGGTTGGAGACTGTCTAGGGCAGAGCGACCATGAAATTGTAGAGTTCTCTATTCTTGGAGATGTCAGAAGGGTGACTACCAAGACTACTATCTTGAACTTCAAGAGGGCGGACTTCGACCTGCTCAGGACGCTTGTAGCACAGGTCCCTTGGGAGTTGCTCCTCAAGGGTAAAGGGGTCCAGGAAGCCTGGACGCTCCTCAAGGTGGAAATCTTAAAGGCGCAAAAACAGGCTGTCCCTGAATACCGTAAGGCGAGCCGTAGGGGGAGAAGACCGGTGTGGATGAGCCGGGAATTACTGTCAAGACTCAGGAAGAAAAAGAGAGTCTATGTCCTGTGGAAGAAGGGACAGGCTACTAGGGGAGATTACAAGGACGTTGCAAAGGAATGCAGGGAGGAAGTCCGGAAGGCGAAAGCCCATCTCGAACTTAGATTGGCCACTGCAGTAAAGCAGAATAAGAAATCCTTTTACAAATATATCAATGACAAGAGAAAACCCAAGGATAATCTCTGTCTTTTAATTGATGCGGCAGGGAATGTGACCACAGATGACAAGGAGAAGGCTGAGGTCCTCAACGCCTTCTTTACATCTGCCCTTAATAGTCAGACCAGCTATCTTCAGGGCACTTTGTGCCCTGATCTGGATATCTGGGCTGACATGCAGCATATCTCCCTGGAGATCAAGGTGGAGACAGTTAGAGAGCTCCTCCTCCATCTGGACAGTCACAAGTCCATGGGACCGGATGGGCTTCATCCTAGGGTGCTGAGGGAGTTGGCGGGGGTGATCGCTAAGCCGCTCTCGGCTATCTACCAGCGCTCCTGGTTGACTAGAGAGATTCCAGAGGATTGGAGGCTTGCTGATGTGACTCCCATCTACAAGAAGGGCCGTAAGGAGGATCCGGGGAACTACAGGCCTGTCAGCCTGACATCAGTGCCAGGGAAGGTCATGGAACAAATCCTCCTGGGAGAGATCACACAGCTTGTCCACGGGATCAGGCCCAGCCAGCATGGGTTCATGAAAGGCAGGTCGTGTTTGACCAACCTCATCTCCTTCTACGACTGGGTGACCAAACTGGTAGATGAGGGAAAGGCAGTTGATGTAGTCTACCTAGACTTCAGCAAAGCCTTTGACATGGTCTCACACAGTATCCTTCTGCGGAAACTGGCTGCCCATGGCTTGGACAGTTTTACACTCCGTTGGATAAGGAACTGGCTGGAGGGCCGTGCTCAACGGGTGGTGGTCAATGGAGTGAAGTCCAGCTGGAGACCTGTTACAAGTGGTGTCCCCCAGGGGTCGGTACTGGGGCCCATCCTGTTTAATATCTTCATTGATGACTTAGATGAAGGGATTGAGTGCACCCTGAGTAAGTTTGCAGATGACACCAAGTTGGGAGGATGTGTCGATCTGCCTGAGGGCAGGGAGGCCCTGCAGAGGGATCTAGGTAAGCTGGATCGCTGGGCTGAGATGAATGGGATGAGGTTTAACAAGGCCAAGTGTCGGGTTCTGCATTTTGGCCACAACAACCCCAGGCAGCGTTACAGGCTTGGGGATGAGTGGTTGGATGATTGTGAAGAGGAAAGGGACCTTGGGGTGTTGGTTGATGCTCGGCTGAACATGAGCCAACAGTGTGCCCAAGTGGCCAAGAGGGCCAATGGCATCCTGGCCTGCATTAGAAATAGTGTGGCCAGCAGGAGCAGGGAGGTGATCATCCCCTGTACTCAGCACTGGTGAGGCCACACCTTGAGTACTGTGTTCAGTTTTGGGCCCCTCACTACAAGAAAGACATTGAGGCCCTGGAGCGTGTCCAGAGAAGGGCAACGAAACTGGTGAGGGGTCTGGAGCACAAGTCTTATGAGGAGCGGCTGAGGGAGCTGGGATTGTTCAGTCTGGAGAAGAGGAGGCTCAGGGGAGACCTCATTGCACTCTATAACTTCCTGAAGGGAGGTTGTGGTGCAAAAGGGTCTGGCCTCTTCTCCCAGGCAAATAGTAGGACCTGAGGAAATGTCAAGAAGTTATACCAGAGGAGGTTTAGGTTGGATATTAGGAGAAACTTTTTCTCTCAAAGGGTGGTCAGGCACTGGAATGGCTGCCCAGGGAGGTGGTGGAGTTGCCGTCCCTGGCAGTGTTCAAGAGGCGCCTGGATGAGGAGCTACGAGAGATGGTTTAGTAGCTTGTGGCACTGATAGGAATGGGAGGGTGGTTGGACTGGATGATCTTGCAGGTCGTTTCCAACCTTGTGATTCTGTGATCATCTTAATGAAGCCTGGTTAAAAATTTGGTCAATTTTATTCGTTTTAATCTCTAAAACATGTACAAAACATATGTCCAAAGCGTTTTGTTTGCTGAAAACAATTTAGCACTTGAGAAGAGTCAATCAGTAATTAAGTCTCCTGAATTCAAAAACACTTAAAAATATGATGCACTCCTCAGTTGCATGAGAAAATTTTATGGTAATGGACAGCAGTGGAAAATCCCTGTAAGCTTATCATGTGAACTCTTCCAGATTTTAAAAACAAGGGGAACAAACAGTGCTTCTTTCAGAAGAAAAGCAAGGTTTTTATTATTACCGTTATTATTTTTAGTTTCTCACTATTGGTTAATAGTGAGGAAAAGTAGTTCAGTCCTTTTCTGGAGGCAGTATTGTGTCTTTTGGAAGAAGTTTTGCAAGTGAGAAAGAGGGATCTGCATTCTACCTTCAATCTTCAGTGAGAGGAGATATGATTGATTTGTTTATAACAACGTGTTTTTGTGTAGTGGAAGACTTCCCATGTTTTTGTCAGAGGCATCTATTTCGGCATCCATTTAAATCTAATTATAGGAGAAACAGGCTTTTTTTTTGTTTTTGTTTTAAAGTCACTTCAAAATTATCACTGTTGTTTATTAGTCCCAGTAATCAGAAAGTTATTGTCAGTTGTCTGAGCCATCTGCTAATAGTTTTAGTAAGCAAAGCATTAGGTGGTCTCATTTAGATATGACTGGAACAGTATTAATCTTTTAATGATTTGTTCCTTTGAGCTTCAAATTTTAGCCGTTTTAGTCATCTGCATGTGCTGGAAGTACAAACAGAAACAATGACTTAAGTCAGTGCAAAGCAACTTAGACCAAATGTACAAAAGTTAAATGACTTATCTTCAAGAATGTTGATCAAGCCAGCAAAACTGTATCAGATGTGATTTCACTCACTCCTTTGTTGTGTAGTCAAATTAAATAACACTTCTAGGTGATGTGTTGTTTTTTGATTGACTGTGATGTACACAGTTTGTTTGCAGCTGAGTTTTCTCAGAAGTACCATTCTATATAGCATGCATGTTTCCAGTGTATTCTGATGTTGTAGAAAATTGTATGGAGTGGGATCCTTTGGATGTGGGATGGCTTTGAAATATTAATACAAAGATAACAAGCATTCCTTACACTTTTTGCTGACTGGTCCGAAAATGTACATGTTTCTTGGCAAACACAAATATATTTATATTATGTATTTTATAATGTAGTGAACATGTTTTATTTGTATAGGTCCAAGTGTTGACACGTAATAACATGAAAATGTTTCCTGGATTGAAGTTTGTATATAATCTTATATCAAGTTTTTCAAAGCTTTATGTACCTTCTTTTACACAGATATTCAGAAGTGTTAAATGTGAAGCTGGGAAGATCTATTGAAAAATTGCTCCAGCCATGTGTTTTAATATTGACAATATTCATGGTTTTTTGTGCAGCTCTATTTTCTTCTGTAGTTTACCCTCTGAAAATGTTTCTCCAAGTTTTAGGATACCCTAATTGAAGTATGGTAAAAGATAGTTTGTATTTCAAAATATTAATGAGAAGGATTCTGCCATTTGGATGAAGAGGTATTTAAATCTGAAACAGTGCTTCTGTGGTAAAAGCAGATGTGTGGGATTAAACAGGCTTTTCTGACATCACTTCAGATCAGTTCTGTGACCTGAAGGAGTTAAATATGTAGTGAGCATTTTAGTAAAAATCTTGTAGATTGGCTAGTGAAAGTCAGAGCTATGTTATATGCCTTTAGCATGTTAACACAACATTGCTATAAAATGTTTTTGTAGTTTAGAGTTTATTGTTATTTCAGTTGAACAAAAATATAGATTGCAACTTCCTTAGCTTAAAGAGAGAAAAGTGTCTTGCTTGTGAAGAAGAGAAATATAAAACTTAGATTTAAATTTAAAAAATATGCAGTGTTTCTTTTAGTTATTCCCTATTGGTGCATTGCCAAGATAGCAGTATCTAACTTTTTCTTAATGATGCAGTTGCAGGAGTCACAGAACCAAGAACATGTGCCTTTTTAAAAAGAGAAAACAACAACAAAAAACACCAACAAACCCAGCTTATTAACTTAGGGATATAAAATAAAAAAGACTAAGAAAAGTTCTTCATTTAGTAATTATTTTAGTAGTATGGAGTTCTGTGCTAGTTAAATACTTTTGAGTTACATTGCAACAACTTCATTGGTATGTTGGATTTGCATTATTCTAGATTTTCTAGTTCCTGGGTGGAAAGCCAAAACATAATTTTTAGAAAAAAATAGAAGATTAAATTCTCAGTTAGAGGATCAATTATAGAATGATAGAAGCTTTTAAATTTTTTGTTGCTGGTTTTTTTTTTGTTTGTTTGTTTTGAGAAACAGAGTGTATTGTTCACTTTTACTGGGACTAATTTTATTTAGTTTTACACAGTCTTTGTAATATTAAAAGCCAGTGATCTGTAAAGAAACCTTATTTAACAAAAGCGTATTTTTTAAAGGTATGGTATTTATTGATGGTATTTATTGTTTCTATCAGAAAAATATACACAAAGGAATATGTTAATACGCATTTCAGTACTTCAGCTGAACATTGATTGTTTGAATGTGTATTTTTGAAGAGATACCTACAAGTATGAGAAAAGTTGAGAAATATATTTTTATAAAATGTTTCTTCAAGAATTAATCTATATGACAGAGGATGACAGATGAGCTTCTTGGTTCAGGAACTTTATTAAGTTCTTGAGCATATTGTCTGCCTAGATTTTGTGATGCGAGAATTTATAGGATGGCAGATAAAGATGGCTAATGTATCCTGTTGTTAAAGAACATGGACACAGACATATTTGATTATAGTGATAACTCATAATAGTCTGATCATCCTTAATATAGTGCTAGCTGGTGCCAGAAGAGAATATGAACTTTCCTTAGTATGTATAATTGCATGAAGATGTTCTGTTGCTATTGTCTAGGAGAACTTAGGCTCTGAAAATGAGAACTACTAGATTTTGGTGGATAGGCTTTTTCTAATTACAGAAATATAACAAGGAGTGGTATTGCCAGTAGAGCAGTGTACAGTGTGTAGGTGTCAGGATGTTGATTCTAGCAGTATGTGAGAAGACTGAGAAAAACAAAAGAAAGAGAAGCAGGTCTGCAGATCCGTAGATCAATGGAGGAGGGCAGGAGGCTCCAGGCATTGAGCAGCAGCTTTCTGCAGCGCAGGAGAGGCTGATATTAGAGCAGGCTGCCTCCTTGCAGCCCATGGGCACCTCCCGTGCTGCCATGGAGGAGCCACAGTGCAACAGTGGAAGATGACATCTGGAGGAAGTACAGCCCATGGAGAGCCCCTGCTGGAGCAGTCCTGGGCTGGAGCTGCAGCCCGTGGTGGGACAGGAAGGTGTGACCTAAGATGAGCTGAAACCCATGGACAGCTGTGGCTGAAGTTGGCTCTCATCTCACATGGGGCAGCTGTCAAGCTCTCTTTACAGTGTCTATTCTTGCAGGACCTTCCTTCTCTTCCCCACTCCCAAAGTCTAACAAGTCTCTACAATAGTCAGAGGAAGGAGGTTGGGTGGTCATACAGCAGTCACGTATGGTCCCACCACTGTGGTACTGTGGATTAATGAATGGTGCATCAATAGATTATTGATGCAGCAGATTACAGATTCTTTTGTGTTGCTGGTCATGAATACACTGCCTATGTAGCGCATGAAATTAACTAAGAACATGAGCATGAGCCAACCACAAATGCATTCAGTCATGGAATATCTCTACAGATTTCTGAGTTTCCCACAGAAAAACTTTGTATAAGTATGCAAATCTTACCCTGTAGCTGTTCCTGTTATGGAGAGGAAAGGAGCTCAACTTGTCTGCAGCATCCCAGCCAATCTGCAGTAGTGTCTTCCCCACTTGCGAATTGTATCTTTCCATAGTCACCAAACTTCTCTTAGGGAATTGTATACTATTTTCTTGTTTTCAGAAGAGGTTGATTGACTCTAGACAAACTTTTTTTTCCCCCCATTCAAAGTTTAAAGTTTTTTTATAGGTGGAAATCTGGCTTTTGGCTGGCTTAAGAAAGTAAGATAGTTTATGAGTTCCAAAGGTATCATCAAGTCCCCATCCCTGCAGGATGATACTGGAATTTGCCTATGTGACCTCCACCCTGCTGCACACTCTATTTTTTTTTTCCTTCAGCATGCCAGGCTCTGCTGGTGCTTTCTGACAGCTGAGGTCACAGGTCATGGTGCTTAAGGAGTTATCATGGAATGGGTTATCCAGCGTATTCCACCCTGGAGGTTTGCCTTCTCTCAAGAGGTGGACATTTTAGAAAGTCAACTCCAGTAAATATTCCCTAAGTGTCATCTTTTGGCTCAATTTTTAGCAATCAATTTTAGTAGATTTGCGAGATGTTTCCAATTTTGTGGCATTTCACTTGGCTTTGTCTTTGCGGTATCGTGGGTGCACTTTCTGTAGTGTTTGGGCCTATGACACTAGCAAATCTGGTTGTGAAGGAAAAGCTTCCTGAGGCATATGCAGAATATTCATTGTTAATCATACAGAGATACAGTTACTCACCAAGTAAGCTTTCCTGTAAATAAGGAGAACACTGTGTCACTGCGACCTGATTAGCTGGGCACCCGCAGAGTAGAAGGTATGTTGTTTTCAGAGGCAATGAGTAGTACAGGCACTTTTGTAGTGCCTAGAGACCCAAGTGAGCAAATGCTGCAATTTTTTTCTCATTCTTTACAAAGCCATTCTGATTATCGCTGCATTCATGCAATGCACTTGAACTCAAAATGTCAGGGAAGAGCACATCAGGTGCTTGTATTGCTCAGCAGAATGGACGGTCTATGATCTATAAATCTAAAATATGTTTTTTGATTGTATCATTTCATTACTAATTTTTTTATTAATTTTCTTTGGTCCACTTCGTTGGCACGACCATGAATCACTAGCACCTGATGCTATCCAAAATCTGTAAAATTCACTCACTGTTCTGACGCTCAATATGTGCAGACTGTTAATCATGAATTACATTCTCTGCCAGTGCTCTGTCTCAAAACGTCCTAAAAAACTTATTGTTAGAGTGTAGTATTTTATGCAGCACCCATTATTGATCCATAGTCTCTTTCAATCTGCTGTGAGATAACTGTTGAAAGGCTGAGGAAAAAATTAAGAAACTGCACTTATAAAAGGCATCATTATAATGACAGGCAATTTAGTTTGAGGTAACTGAAGCAGTGAAGAATGCAATCAATCATATCAGCAAGTATATTTACAAATTTTATTAACCTCTGACAAATGTTATACAGTTATCAAGGTCATTTGATAGTGAAGTTAGGATATTGTTTTCAGATTCTTAGGGTAATAAGAATGCATTGAATAAACTACCTTGTCCACGTCCCTAGGGTTCTTAAAGTGCACTGAAGCAATGAGATAAAATGAAAGAAAACCAAATGCAAAATGAAGCAGTCACTTTTTCCTGTTTGTCTAGGGCATGTTGCTGGGCTAACAATTCAAGTTTGGGGAAATCTTTGTCATTTTAGTGACAGTCATTGTTGGATATTAAATCTTCTTCTCTTTCCAGTTCCTCATAAATGATTTTTCTCCAGTAAAGCACAATTCCTGGGCGTTGGGTTATATATATTTATACAGGACGCTTGCTAGAAATACAAAAAGCTTATCAATAGAGATGGAATTATTTTTTATTATTATTATTTTCAATGGAGATGGATCATTTTAGTAAGAAATGAGTTTTGTTTTTTTTTTTTTAATACTGCCATTGATTAACCCTGGCAGGTAACAGTGCCTGCAACATAACTGTTTGCTTATTCCACTGTGAGTTGGGAGAGAGAATTGGAGGGGTAAAAGACAGAAAAATTGTGAACTGAGATAAAAACTGTCTAATAGGTAAAGCAGAAGCCATTTATGCAAGCAAAGTAAAACAAGATATTCATTTACTGCTTCTTATCAGCAAGCAAATGTTTGGTCATTTCTGGGAACGCATGGCTTTATCACTCACTTTTCGCTGTACGTGAAAAGACAGACACCATCACTCCAAATGTCCCTTTACTCAGCTTTTATTGCTGAGAATGTTATCATATCATATTGGAATATCACTTTTGTCAGCTGGATCAGCTGTCCTGGTTGTGTCCCCTTCCAGTTTCTTGTGCACTAGCAGTAGCTAAAACATTGGTGTGTTGTCAACACTTTTTTGTTACAAATCCAGAAAATGCACATGAGAGGTATTTAGAAATGCAACAAGCTTTTTACCACACCAAATCAGTACAAATACGGAGACTGTTTTTCCTTTGAAAAGCAACGTCTTAGAGCAATTGGTTTAAAATATTTGTCCAGTAACTTCTGACATCACATGTCTTTGAGGAGATGTTAAAATTTGTTATTATCCGCTGCATGTTTTTATTATTTGAAATAATTACTTTCTGTTGATCATTTAATAATAAACAGATCTAATAAACAGGTCTGTAGCCACTCTGGTTTCTGGATTAGAGTCATAGTCATTGTGTTTTATTTCTTTTTATTGATATTGTTTTAAAGCTGATGTCCTTTCTGAGGATGTTATTATGAACTGGAGGACTATCTTGCATTATAAGTTAATGAGATATGTAATAAAGAGTAAAAACCACTATACAAATCCACAGCAGCTATTGTTACCACCAAGTTGTGGTTTTTGTGCTCTGACTGCTTAACTTCTACGTTTTCAGCATTATAACACTTCTAAAATTTTCCTGTGTAGTAATGTTCATTGAATAATGCCAAGTAGTTCAGACTCCCTAGAATTTCTCATTAGATTAAATCTCGAGGCTTCAATAACTACTGAGACCTGGCTGATGATTTTATCTGGGATAAGGAGTATAGCAACACATAAAAATGGAAAAGAGACCCATGGGATCAGGGAGTCCTGCTTGCTGCCTTAGATAATCACACAATGCAATACTGTTCAGAAATATATCTGTTTTTATCTAGAAGTGATTATGTTGTTTACTTCATTTATACTGGTAGGTGAGAATGTTAAGGATGTTGTTCCTCTGGTAATTTGAAACTTTCTTGAAATTCCAGTCTTCATTTGTGATCAGCCTGTCTGTGTAAGATTTTTGCATAACGTTTTCCTTACCAAAAATTATTTTTCCTTATGTTCTTACAGTCTGGAGCGTCTAAGGAGAAGGTTTACTTTCTTTGTGTCATTGATAAACTCTGTACTTCTATAGTGTCTCATTCGCTTCCATTTTGTTTAGTTCCACAGTTTTGGTGCTTTTCCTCATTTCTTTGGTCTAAATATGGACGTGGATATCAGTGACTTCAGTCTTCAGACTCATTCAGTTCTTGAACAGACGTTATTCTGATCCATATTGGCAATACTCCTAAATTTGCTACAGAAGTTAATTTCATTCTGCTTTTGGGGGATTGCATATTCATAATGAAACTGTTTAATGCTAATTTCAAGACTTTTTTTTTTTTAACAAATTATGCTTGTAATTCTAAATCTTGTCCAGATCAATTATATTCTCCTTTCAGTCTAGTTCACTGTCATCTCCATCTTAGCCGTTTCCATTTCTGTCTTTTAATTCTTAGATTGATTCCCACATTCTTCAGTTTAATGAGTTACTTGTTGATATTCTGTGAAGGGTTTTACTTGTAAGTTGTTGTTACATTTTCTTCATCCAAAATATCTCCCCAAAATAGCTATAAAACATACAGATGCTAAGTTGACAGTAGTCTACCATGAGTGAGCTACTATTGTTTAGAATTTTAATTTGTCTCTACATTGTTTTTCTTTCCTTATCATTTATTATGGTAATTGTTTAATGATATTAATGAGGTCAGAAGAAGAGAAAATGAGATACATGAGCTAGCAGGGCCAGATGCTATTTTTGAAGCATTAAGACTAAAATATCGGAGGGGCCCAGCTATGCAAAGATATAGGAGGAGGGAAGGAGTTGAAGTGAAGTCCAAAGAGACAGCAGTCCTCATTTATATCCTGCAGGTTCTGCAGGTGTATGACAATGGGAGAGCTGGGGATGGAAAAAGCAAGAAAAACTTCATTTCTACTGCCTTTCTAGTTATTAAATGAGGAATAGAAATAATATAATTATTCTAATTTTTGTACTTGTGAGTATGTACAACTTCAGCAGACAAACTGTCTCTGTCTCTCTTGCTCGCTTCACTGAGAAATTGCTGACACAATACAACTGAAAGTCATTAAGCAGTGTACTTGGGCACTACTGATGACTATTTGAGAGCTGACTGTAATTGATCTGCTAGAAACTGGAGATGCTGAAGATGCATTGATTATGCAAAGCATTGGATATTGTATAGTTTGCTATATTCACAAAATTGCAGCTGATTTGTGAAGGAATTCATCAAAAGATTTAGAGTGCTGGCAATACTTCATGTGTTTTTCAGTAAAGTAATGGCTCATTTTCCCTTATTGATTTTTGTTTTACAGCTTTGGCATTAAAAAATTACTTTGCTAATTGTCACGTTTACTGATAGGAGAGGGAGAAGGAGTTGTAAGGGTAAAAAAAAAGTTAAATTTGTACAGATTAGAAATAGCAGAAAAAATTGTTACTTAAAAATCTTGTTGACTTGATTAGGAAGAATTACTTTGTATGCTTGTTATTTCATGTGTGCATTCAGAACTGGGTTTTAAGTTGCTTTGTTTGTTTTTTGTTTTGTTTTACTTTAAAACCTTTGACTTTCTCAAACCAAAATGACAATTTGTGATAATACCAACTTAGAAAATTACCTGAAATCAAGTCAAGAAGTTTCAAAAAAAATTTTTTTCTTTCCTTTTCTGTCATAGTCTCAAGACCATTTTGTGGTCAATTTTCTGAATGTGCTGAACTCTGAGAAGTCCATAATCGTATGATTCTTTTGTGTGAGTGTAGTTTCTTTTCTCCTTTTAAAACTGAATCACGTTACTTCAGCACCCTCTTGTGCTGGTCTTACCAACTTCATGCAGCATGCAGGCCATCAGATGTGGATCTGTGCGATGAGTTCTGCTGTTTCTCCCTGTCTGCATGGAAGTCTGCTTCTGTTCCAGGCTTAGTAAGCATTGTACCTATTTGCAGTCATAGCTATTATGGCAGCCCTTCTTGCATATCTCATCAGCAGGACACTGTTCTTGAATGTGCATATGCAGTGACTGAAATAATTCAAACAGCTCTTTTTTCCATCTTTATAAATGATAGGAATACGAAATCAAATATAACTCATGTTCATATCTGCATCATATCACATTCTTGTTTCTAATACTGTTTGTAATTTCTCAGTCATAATTATTCAGGCATACTTTGGGTTCTTCCTCGGATGTGCTGGCAGAGAGAAACATGGCCTTCTAAGTCCTTCTAGTTCTCTTGGACTTCCAGCTTCCCAGTCCATTGGTTTCTGCTCTGTGAGGGCCGTTATGAGGTGATCGACCTTCCTCTCTTAGCCTTTGGCCTTGGAAATGTACAGTTATTTAATGCAGATGGCAAAACAGCAAATGGGTATCACTAATGTGTTTGTGTGCCTCTCTGACTAGTTTATTTCTGCTTGTTTTTACACACTGTCTATTTCTTTTGCCATCTACATTCCCAGAGCCTCTCCAGATTGAACTGTTTCAGCACAAAATTAGTGCTGTAAATGAAACCAACCAGGTACACTACTTTACATATGATTTTCTTTTGAAATAACCAATTTCCAAATTCTCCAGCCAATTTCCACATTCTGTCAGCTTTCAGAAGCAGAACTCAGTCTGCTTTATCTAAGTATATGATAGCAAATACAGCAAAACTGGAAATCTCCCGTTTTTGCATTTCGGCAAACTACTCTGTGGAAAAGTCTGTTTTAGGGAAAAAAAAAAAATCCTCTCAAAGTATCAGGTATGTTATAAAGAATTTTGGCAAATTATGTTTCCAGTGACAAACTCCTTTGCTTTAATGCTTTTTGGTTTTCCTTGTTGTTTTATTTGAGACAAAGCAGAAGTCTTAGGGTTTCCTTATATCATTTGTTTCTCAGTTAAAAAAAAGCTTAGTTCAGTTTCTCTTTTACGGTTTTCAGTTGTTGCTGTCGCAAGTAGTATGCTCTGTGTCTGAGCAATGAATGATGTATAAAGAATAAAACATAGAACAGGCAGTGCTTTCACTTAAGGGTTTTCTTTCCATGGATAAAGATGATACTTATTAAAGAGTATAAAGTTACATTTCCATTGATTTAATTGCAAGAATGTGTATGTGTATCCTATATAGTATCAATTAAAAAAAAATAATTCTAAACTATACTGTTTTATTTGGGTCTGAGTTTTTGTATATGTGCATATTAAAGCTCTATTACTGCCATTTTAATTTTTGTTTTTGTTGTTCCTGTATTCAGAGGTCACTCCTACCAGTTACTGCTGAGATCAAACTGTGATTGTAATGAAGTAGTAAATCACAGTAGTGAACACTGAAGATTACCATTTTAATGACTAATTTTCCTGCAGCTTTTCATTGTAGGCCAGTTCTACTCATGTAATAACTCTCACAGGGTGTAATATGTTTATTTCTTATCATAAAATTTCATGGCAAACTCTCTACTGATTTGTAAATGTAGGGACAAAACCTTAAAGCTGCTATTAAGAGAATTGTGATGCCCAACCTGTTACATGAGCTTTTCTACTGAGCAGACCCTACAAAGATTATGTTGCTGAGTAGATCAGAAAGCATTAAAAGGTATTTCATATAAGTGCAAGACCTGGAGGATGTGGTTTAACATAACTCTATTAGTATTTTCACTATTTGTGATGCTCTTCAGGATTTCAGCTTCATGAATTAAAGCTGATTCTGTTTCAGATTGACAGAATATGTGGGCTGCTGTAGTACTTGATCAAACTGATGAAAATGTGATGTATTTTAAATTAAGTCAGCTGTAATACACACATTACAGTTCACTAATGAAAATTAGAAAGAAAAAAAATCTCTCCCTATTGCTTCTAATTATTGTTTTCTTTTTAATAGCAGCTCTATTATATGAAGATCATTCGTAAATTGTATCAAAACCATTTGAATTTCCATGCAGTCTGTCCTTATTTTCACTGTTGCTAAGCTCATGTTACATTTCCTGACTTCGTCTGAACTTGTCGTTCCTGTCTGTTCTGAATATCAAGTGCTCCAAAAATAAACTTTCATCCATTTAGGATTTCTATTCTGGCACTACACATTTCTTACAGCTTAGAGTAGCATGGAATATTCTGGATTTTTAATTAATGGAGTTGTAAGTCTTCTAGCAGTTGGATTTGAGCAGGATGAATAAGAATTACTGGTGAATACCTAACACCATGTCTGTTTGCCAATTATAAATATGTCTGTTAACCTATATATTTTAAGAATTCTTTTTTTTTCTACACGTGCAGTCTTTTCTTTTTTCCTTTTTTTCTTCTTTTTTCCTTCTCAGAAATACAATCTCACTGAGAGAATGTAATTTCATTTTAACATCATCTTGCAATATCAGAAGGAAATCTGCAAGAATGGTGTTTTCTTTGTGTTTTCTAAAGATATATTAAAGAGTACTCAATCTCTAACCCAGTATATGTCTGAAATTTGAGTGACGTACTGTATGTTGTTTTAAACATATTCCTTCATAAAAGTACATAATGTGTAATAAATGTCTTACCCAAGAAGACTAATATGTCAGTTAAATGTGTATATTTTTAAAAAGATACTACACCCTTTCTTTCCTTCTGGCTCACAATTATTAAAATATAGAAGAACAAAAGCAACTATGAAATTATTTTCTTTGACCTGTGCAGTTGTAATCATAGTGCTTTTGCTATCTTCCCATTTTTGTTGAGTTCACTGCAGTAAGCAGGAAATTCTGACATTTTATTTCTTATCCTATTTTGTATCATCCTCTGTGGCCTGAGAGATCTTTTACTACTTAAGAAGCCCGTCCCTCATATTGATGAGCACAATTTGCAACATATGACTTTTTCCTTTCCTCCCTCAAGGCATATATTGATCCCATCATTTGTAACACGATGGCCACACACTGCAAGTAGAATCTGTGCAATCAAAATTTAATAGATTCCAGATTTTCATGGACTGGGAGGACAAGGGTTCTGTGAACTATACTGAAAAATTGGGGAGTCTCTCTTCCCCTCTCCCCCCTCCCATTTTTATGGGGAAGGGGTAATTCGGAGTGGGTTGCAAGAAGGGTTTTGTTATTTGTGCCCAATTCCAGTTTCTGTTCTAGCAGTGCTTGGATATTTACTGTGGATGTCCATAGCTATGTACTGCACCTGGTGATGTCAGATTCATGAAGCCATATTGTATTTCAAGCTTTACTTATGCTTAGTATGACTGGATTTAATTTAAAGCCTTAAAACCAAGGTTGGTTACATAGAATCATAGAATCATAGAATCACTAAGGTTGGAAAAGACCTAAAAGATCATCCAGTCCAACCGTTCACCTATTACCAATAGCTCCTACTAAACCATGTCCCTCAACACAACATCCAGTCTTTCCTTGAACACCCCCAGGCTTGGTGACTCCACCACCTCCCTGGGCAGTCCATTCCAGTGCCTGACCACCCTTTCTGAAAAGTAATACTTCCTGATGTCCAGCCTGAATCTCCCCTGCCGTAGCTTGAAACCATTCCCCCTGGTCCTATCACTAATGACACAAGAGAAGAGGCTGACCCCCAGCTCACTACAACCTCCCTTCAGGAAGTTATAGAGAGCAATGAGGTCTCCCCTGAGCCTCCTCTTCTCCAGGCTGAACATTCCCAGCTCCTTCAGCCTCTCCTCATATGGCCTGTGTTCCAGACCCCTCACCAGCTTCGTTGCCCTTCTTTGAACACGTGACACATGAACACATGAACACATGAACACATGACACGTGAACACATGAACATCTAAATCAAATACTAGGTTTTCAGTAGTTTTTTGTAGTATAGGATGTATTGTGTAAATGCAGAATATCACAATTCCAGCTGCTATAAGAGCTTCTTCTCATGGAAATTAGATGGAAATTCTCTGAAACTCAGAGTAAAGATGTAAACAAGAAACATATATCAAGGAATTGCATAATTTTGTAATGCATTACATTTCTGAAGAGTCTAACTTACTTAAGAGAAAACGTTCTCATTATTTTAGAAGGTTGCTTCAGTCATATTTGCTAACTCCTAAAATAAGTGTGATAACAAGAGATGTATTCTCTCTTCCCTGTGAAGATTTCTAGGTAACGATGTAGGTAAATACTGTATACTTGCTGACTTTGTGCACATAATAGCCATTGAGGTTACAATGCCCATGTTAACAGTGTCTGATATAGTAATGCTACTAGATATTACAATTATTATTGATTTTATTGCATACTGGAACTATGTTTTTGCTTGACAAGAAGGAGAAGTTGGGGGAGTTGGATGGATATATTATTCTTTTTATGTGGCTCACAGCCTGTTCAAGTTTCCTATTATTTATTTCACCAAGGAAACATTTTTGGATAATGAAGGATCTGAAGAGCATTTATCTGTGTAATAGTAGTATTTTCTGTTAAAAAAAAAAAACCAAAAAATTACACAGAGTTAATGCATTCATACTGCTCTGTTGTTTTTTGAGTATCCAACAGCTGTAATAAACAAAGATCTATGAGGAGCAGCTGCTGCTGAGTTGGTATTGCATAGGAATAAAAAAGTAAGAAGATAATGTGTTAGTTCATCCATGACAGTGATTGACAACAGAACTAGGTTCTGCTTTGGTAAAGGTGATGGTGGCACTTCTAAAGTATGGAACATGCTTTTTGTTAGATATTTGATGAAGAAAACCAAAACTGTTTGAATAATTAGACTCTTGGAAGGTAGGTGTATAGAGCTGTTCATAAAGTGTAAGAGCTGTTTCAAGAAACATCCTATCCTATATAGCTAACAATTAAACAAACTGTATTGCTGCCACTGCTAGTAAGAAGCAGTATTCTGTTTAATGAAAGGCTGCACGTTTGTAAGTACAGAATTTATAATGAAAGGGAACAATCAAAATTTATAAGCGCAGGTTCTGAAAACTTTGAAGATACAATCTAAATATTACAAACATGTATTTACAACTTAAAAAAGGGTGATAATTTCATTGTCATTTCAACTGCTTTCACTGTAGGTGAAAGAATATAAATATTTTAATTTCTTTATTTTGAGGGTTGCTCATAGTTACTAATGTTTCTAAAATTTCCTCTTTCTACGGTGAAATGGAGATGACAGTTGTTGAATCTCTCTTTTGAATAAGCAAATGGTTTAATTTATCCGCACTGAGTGCGAAGACAAGGATGATACATCCTGTGGCAGTTAGTCAATGTGAGCTGAGTCTTGCTGCAGTTCATTAATGAAACGTGGGTGTCCTGAAAACTTGACTAGGGTAAAAAATTATCCATGCCTTATTTTTGTCAACATTCTGTGATTGCAGTTAAGGGTCATTAATTAAACACATCTTTGCCAGTACTAGTTGCTTCTTCAGAGCTTTTATGACAAATACAATGTAAATCACAGAATGGTGGAGGTTGGCTTTGATCTCTGTGTCCACCTGTTCTGATCTCTGCTTATGCAGAAACACCCAGAGCAGTGTGCCCAGCACCAAATCCATATGGCTTTTGCAGATCTCCAGAATAGAGACTTCACATCTGCTCTGAGCTAGTGCACATTAATCTTCACAGTGAAGAAGTGCTTCCTGATATTCAGGAGAACCTCGACCATCCTTTGTTTCACTTTGTGCCTACTGCCTCTTTTCCTGGTGCTAGGCATCACTGAAGAGAGCCTGGCTCCATCCTCTTTGCACCCTCCCTTCAGATATTTATAGACAACAGTAAGATCCCTTTGACACCTTCATTTTCTCCAGGCTGAACAGTCTTAACTTGCTCAGCCAGTCTTCACAGGACAGGTGCTACAACCTCTTTTGGATCCAGTACTCCAATTTCAGACTCACCAATGTTGAGTAGAGGTGAAACATCATCTCCTTTGACTTGCTGGTGATTCTTTGCCTAATTCTGCTCAGGGTATCATTAGCCTTCATTGCAGCTAGGGCATATTGATGACTCATGTTCAGCTTGGTGTCCACCAGGCGTTGCAGATCCTCTCCTGTAGAGTTATGTTCCAGGAACTTTCCATCCATGTCCCTCTGGCTAGCTTTATGGCCCTCTAGTCAATCTGCCACTTCCTCCCATTTTAATGTAATCTTTGAATTTACTGAATTTACTGAGTGTGCACTCTAACCCACTCTCCAGATAATGAAGATTTTAAACAAAACATCAGAAATAGTATAGATCCCTGGGGTGCTCCACTCATATCAGCCTCCAGCTAGACTTCCCGTCCCTGACCACTGCTCACTGAATCAGCTGTTTGCCTGGTTTTCAGTCCACCTCTCTGTCTCCTCATCTAGCCCATACTCAACAGCTTCTTTATGAGGTTCTTATGAAAATCAGTTCAAAGGCCTTACTGAACATCAAGAAGACAATCTCTACTGCTCTGCTCTCATCTGTCATGCTATTCATTTAATTAGAGAAGCTTATCAGATTGGTCAGGCATGATTTCCTCTTGGTGAATCCATGCTGAATACTCCTGGTCATTTTCTTGTCTTTCATGTGTCTTCAAATAGTTTCTAGGATTAGCTGCCTCATTACCTCCCCAGAAATCAAGGTGAGACAGATCAACTTGTAGTTCCTGAGTCCTACTCCTTGAAGGTAAGAGTGACATTGACTTTCTTCCAGTCTTTGGTACTTCTGTCACTTGTCACAATTGGCAACTTGGCCTTTCCATCGTGTCTTTAGTACTCAGTTGTATGTCCCATTAGATCCCACAGAGTTGTTGTAAATGTTTGTTTTGGTCAAGTATTCCCTGAGCAGATCCTCTGTATCTTCTCTGCTCCAGCCTTTTTTCCCGGTCTCTGGGACCAGGGATTCCTAAAGGCCAGTTTTGCTGGAGTCCTGTGATACCACAAGTCTGTCAGTGGGCACTTTGGGTATTGTGTCCTATGGTAAAAATGAATTTTAAAAATATGTTGAATTTGTATTTTAATTAAAAAATGTTTAAATTCAAAATATTATTCACTGTGTTTTTCTTGTTGAACTAGGAAGGCATAATGCATAAGTATGTATGTATGTACAAGTTTTACTTATTAGAAGAAAACTTAATAGTTTTTAACTTCTTGTGAAGAATAGTGATTTCTGACACTACATTAAAAATTAATTATAAAATCATAGAATCATAGAATCACCAAGGTTGGAAAGGACCTAAAAGATCATCCAGTCCAACTGTTCACCTATTACCAATAGCTCCCACTAAACCACGTCCTTCAACACAACATCCAGTCCTTCCTTGAACACCCCCAGGCTCGGTGACTCCACCACCTCCCTGGGCAGTCCATTCCAGTGCCTGACCACCCTTTCTGAAAAGTAATACTTCCTCATGTCCAGCCTGAATCTCCCCTGCCGTAGCTTGAAGCCATTCCCTCAGGTCCTATCACTAACGACACAAGAGAAGAGGCCGACCCCCAGCTCACTACAACCTCCCTTCAGGAAGTTATAGAGAGCAATGAGGTCTCCCCTGAGCCTCCTCTTCTCCAGGCTGAACATTCCCAGCTCCTTCAGCCTCTCCTCATATGGCCTGTGTTCCTATTAAAAAAAAGTGTCATCCTCTTTCCCTGTGTGGCAGTAATAGATCATCTGACTTAATCCTTATTGATCATAATTCTTTGGAATTACTAGCCTTTATTTCCATCTTCACCCTTTGGCAAAGCAACTTTTTACCTGTGTCAGCATGTCCCAGATTCTTGAGAAATCAGCTAATTATGCATACTGAGTTACCCAGTGAACTACCTGGGATTTTTCCCATATGGTCTGCATGTCTGTTTCGACTTTATGGGTCTTGTCCACATACTGATTGATTGGCAATCATGCATACTTCCCCTTCTTTGGCTATTAGTAAGTCTAAGTCATTTGACTCTGTAATACTACCTTTCTAAGAGAGCTAACTTCTTTCTGGACAGCTGTTATGGCATCCATACTTGCATTCTCAAAGTCTTCCAGTGCTTTTGAGATCCAGTATTGCATTCTGGAGGTCTGTAATTCCTCAGATTGGGATAACTGGACTGAGGAACTTATGAAGTTCCAAGAAGACTTTAGTTAATATGTTGGGGCTTCTTATTCTTGTATTTTAATATTGGCCCCGCTTAGTCCTACCTAACCCTGATGATCTTTTAATGGATGCTTGTAGGAGGTGCTAAGAATCCTCCTATACTGTGTCCTTTCCTATTTATTGGTAATAGTTTACAAACTCTTGTCTCCACACAACCAACAGAAGCCCTTCCTTAATGGAGGCCGCTGTTAAATTTGGAAATGTAAAATTGATCCAACATACTTTGGAGGATAAGGGAGAGTATTTAGTCTTTCATGCACCTACGTGGGTCATCCATTATGTGCCCAAAATAAAAGGTTGAATTTTGGTCCAAAAATAATGATGTTGTTAGCTTCATCTTCTTTGCCTACCCCTAAGCAAATGGACTCCCTCTGACTGCTTTTATATTTGTATCAAGCAGTCTGTTTTAGTGACAGGATCCCAAACCATGGTACTTCCATCCCTGCCTTTGGTAGTTGTGTCCAGACCAAGCAATCAGAGAAGTTTAAAGTTAGAAATTAGTAAATAATCGCATTGTAAAAGGCATATTCTCTTCCCAGGCTAAAACACCTCCTGTGTACATTAAGATAAAGCAGATTAGCAATTGACTCATCTCTTGTTTACGAGTTTAACTTTTGACAGTGCACTTTATTTGACAGACCAGTTAGTTCCCTGGCATCTTGGAGTAACCTCCTGTAGCAATACTTTAGTTACTTCACATGCCTTATTAGTTCTACAAGGGAATGCCTCCGGCCACCCTGAAAGGGTATCAGTTAGTACCAACAATACTCCCGTTTTCTTTGGGAGTTCTCAGAAATCAGTTTGCCATTGTTGACTTGGAAGGTTCCCTTTGCCACTAGGCCCACTTGTACCCTGTTTCTGGTACTAGGATCGTACTTCGTAGTGTAGTTCCCCTGATATGTTTTATTATCGTCCCTTAGAACCAATTTCCATAAAATACTAAAGGGCATAACAGTGTGTTCATCTGGGTGTACGCCCATCTGTCAGCTTTCTCTCTTCCCTTCTAAATCATTAATTAGATTCCTATGCTCTCTAGAATATTTTACAGGTTCTGACTCAGCTTCAGAGATTTTAAGTTTACCATCTGGAATTAAAGTCTTCTCCTTCAACTGCCTGTTCTGCCACCTGATCCAGCATCTTATTTTCAGTTTCCTATACAGTGTTACCTTTCTGATGTCCTTTACAATGTGTAATGGCCACGCTCTTTGATAGATTTACATCATACTGAATTTGTTTTCCTTGTGTGTGAGAAATCCTTGCTCTTTCCAGATGGTACTGTGCGTACCATCCTAAATACATATTTAGCATCTGTCTGTATATTTAAGGCTCTTAAGTGGCTGTTCTTTCATTACCTTGTCAGTAACAGTTACTGCATATCCTGCCTTATGGTTTCCTTGTCTCACAAAACTGCTTCTGTCGATGAACCCAGGAATCCTTAGCATCGTCCAGTGGTTCCTACTGTAGGTTTGGTCAACTAGCATAGACAGTATCCAAGCAGTCACACATTGCCAGCTTGGAGGTAGCTCCATATTGGTGTTCTGGGCACTCAGCAAATTGCTTCCTTCTCTTTGATCAGTTGGGCTTTCTGTTGAGAAATTTGATCATCATGTAAAGAAATTCAGCAAACTCACAGTCCATTGCACACGAGTTCTCTTTTGTTACTGCGCCATCCACATACTGCAGTAAAATTCACCCTGGGATGGAGGAACCTAAGTCTCAGTCTCAAGAGTTGACCAGTTCTCAAAAATAATTGGTCTCTCAACCCTGGGTAGCACTGTCCAGGTTAACTGAGCCTTTTCTTCCCTGTATTGGGGTTTTCCTTTTCAAAGGCAAATAACTTTAGGCCTCCTTTGGCTGAACCAGGCAAAAAAGACATCCTTCAAATCTAGAAGGTAAACTCCACTTATTCAGTACTTTAGTTGGTTAATAAAGCGTGTGGATTTGCTGCCACTAGGTGTATATCTTCAACAATTCCATGAATTGCTCTCAAATCTTGTACCAAAATATAACTTTTGCCATCTGATTTTTCATCAGCAAGATTGAGGTGTTGGTGATTCACATCCAAACTCCAAAAAGTTATCTGTTATCTCTTTTATCCTTCTACAGTCTCGTATCCTCAGAGGGCATTGCTTTACCTGACTGGGCTAGCTCCTGCTTTAACTTGACTTCTATTTGGGGTTGCATCCCAAGCATCCCGGATACACACATTCCTAAGTATACATGATTTAAGATGTCTGTAACTTCTGGGACTACAACATTGTTTTCCCAGTTTGTGTTAAAGCCAGACTTAAAAATTTTTAATCAGTTGATATTGTTTGACTCTTAGCTCCAGCTTTATTGAATTTAATCTCTGCATCACTTGTTCTAGTAAGTCTTGCCCGAGTAATGGTTTTTGAGAACCTTGCATGTACAAGAATTTATGCATTCTTACTTGTTTTCCCACCTTATATTTAATTGCTCCCAAAAGGTAAGCTTTTTCTTGTTGGCCAGTAGCTCCTACTACTGTTACAAAGATCATCTACTGGTAGTAAGAGGCACCAGCATCCACCACAAAATAAACCTCTTTATCCCGCTCCCCTACCTGCAATTGAACCAGTGGATCTGCTAGGGTAAACTTCCCAGGTTCCCGTCATTTAGCTGTTGCGATCAGAGATGGTTCCCTCCCTCTCAACTTGGTACGATTTCTCCACCAGTGTCCCATTTCCCTGAAGTTTGAACACTGCTTTTGGTCTAGCGGGGGGGAGCCTTCCCTGGGCTCTTCCAGGCCCCCCCACATCTTCCTGAGGGGATCTCTGGGTCCTAGGGCCCTGCTCTAGTGCAGTAACAGTAGCAGCTGCTGCTGTTGTTCTTCCCAATTTCCTTACTAACCCTGTTCCTAAATCAATTTTTCCATATCACTCACCTCTTTTCAGCCCTGACATCCCTGTTACATCTTGCTCATCTTTCCCAAACCTTTTTCACTTTTCAAACTCTCATCATTACATACGCTACTAACATTATATTTCATATATTTTTTCTAAAAATATGTTATATATTTAATTTCACCTCCTCCCTTCCAGAGGCTTCCACTGCTAACTGGGATATTGGATTTCTCAGATCTCTGCAGATGCAGGCTATCCTCACATCCAATGCCCCCTCCCCTCCATCTCCTTTTGTAGGTTATGCTGTTTGCAGCAGCAGTCTCAGGCCCCAGCTCTCTCTCTCTCACTGAGAGTTCTGCTCATGAGGGGAAGATGCAGGGGGGTTGCTCTTGTGCCAGCACAGATAAACTTACTTTTTCTTTGACTCTTTTGCCTTTGTACACTATTCCACTATTTGTACCCTCAATTATGCTCCCATGTACTAGTAACAGTTACACTTTCATATACCATCAAAACAGTTTGTCCCACTCCCGTCAAAATCCACAAATCAAACAATGCAGTTCTTCACAAAAACCCAGTGCTTAGTCTCATGATTAGAATACCCAGTTATAAAAACTGGTCCTGTTACTTCATTTGTGTTCCCAGTTTCTTATTCAGTGTTACCCCTTGGCTCATTGGTGACATGCACGGATGGAATTCCACAAGTAACATTTTTACAACTCAAATATCTTAACAATTACAAAGACAGACAATGCCAAATATAGTTATTTATACAAGGAGCAAGAAGTGCTTTTGCAGCACAAGCAGCAAGCGCTTACAGCAATTACTACTGTAGTTCCTATGACTGACCAGAGAAAAGAAGGAAGAGAAAAAAAAAGAAAATAGAAATGATTTGGACACTTGCTCTAAACACCCTCCCAAGCTCATGTGCTACGTGCAGTACCATTTAGTCTGTTCCCTCAAACCTATCGGCCGTAGTGGGAGCTCCCAAGTAGCCTTCCCACCCTAGCTGGTAAGCTGACCTGTGAGCTTGCATTCCTCATAGGGGAGCACACACTCCTTCATATGTCTCCTCACAACTTATGGGTTCCCTGTTCCCAAAGTAGCTGGTCTGCAGCTGGGGCTCTTTCTGTGCTCCATGGTGGATGTGTCAGCCCAGGAACCTTCTCTGAATTTCTTGCAGTGCACCAGAAGTGTCCCCTGGGCTGACCAGCCCCACAACCCAGCAGGAAGCCTCATAACTGGCTCTCGAAATTGATGTGCAGAATCAAACTATAACCACAGAATACATAAAGCAGATATGTTTACTCAGTGCCGTGCACACGCCAGATGCAGAGGGAGTATTCCCACCTAGTCTGCATACCAGGGGGCAAAAAAGGCACATACTTGAAGAATAAACTGCTTACACATGCACTAGATTTCCAGGAAAAGGTTATTACAATGTGTCCCCAAAATGATTGCCATTTTTCCCCACCTCAAGTCTCAGTTCTTTTATACACGCATGGTATCTCTCAGTGTTTGTCTGATGGTCTTCTGATGAAGGCTGTATGTCTTTCTCGCTGTGTACTCTTTGCTGTGGGTCAAGTTGGAGGACGCTTGACTCGCTCTGGCTGGTCATCTTATCAGCTACAACTTCATCCAGCAATCTGCTGCTTCTTTGTTAATTTGTGGCTTTGCTATCCGAGCCTGCAGCCTTGCATTCCAGAGATAGGATACCTAACAATGCTATTTGGAGAAACAGGTGGGATCAATGGTATTTGGAGAAACAGATCTAAGTCTTCAGAAAAGCATCTGTTATCTGCAGTGAGAACTGGACTTAGCAAGGCCAGATCTGTAGCTCTCAATTCAGCAAGCCATGAAAGAAACACAACTTTTAACTTATTTTCCTTAATTCATGTGTATATGTGTCTACTTGTATGTATTGAGCTCACCTGTAAGCTCAGGATTTGAGTAAATGCAGAATAACTGCTTTTGTTCTGCATGATTTTCCTGTGTCTTCTGATCCAAATGCAGTTCAGGAGTTGTGCTAACATAGAAAGAAAGTAGGGTTATGCCTACACATGTTATAGTCAATTCTTGCATGCAAGTATTCAAGAAAAGACAGATCAAGGCAAATTTACATTGGTTAAGTATTTGATACAGAACAGTTGTGAGAGGCTTTGCAACATGCTACATGCAAGGCTTTATGTTGATCTTCTATGTTTATAATTTATCAAGTCTGTAGTATAAAAAAAAAAGCAAGGACATTTTAGGGCTGAATCAGTTGATCAGTTTTTTAGAAAGCTCTTTCTAAACTTTCCAAATATAAAACTGAGTTCAGGTGAGTCATTTCTCACCCTTCCTTTCTTCTTGTGCTGCCCAAGATAAGCATGATGTGTTCGGGACAGGTACAGATTTATGCTGTAGGAAATTAAGAATAAAGGGCTTTCTTCTCCCATTAGTGGTGACTTGTGCAATGAACACTCAGACAATATATACATGGCATACAGACTCTTTATTTTATTTCGTATTTCACTTTATCACAGTTTATCCTAATGCCTTTCTTCTGAAAAAAAAAAAATCCTTCAGTATTTTGCAAGCTTTTATTTATGTATTTTATATCAAGAATTGCAGATTAACATAGACTTGTAGTGTGCCTGTTTCAATGGAAGAATGTGGTGTCCATTCTGGTCTAGCCAGTACTTTTATTCCTACCTCTTTTCCATTTTATGTTATGTCTGCATGAGATTCTGTAAGTTTTTATTAATTGCTATATATTAATGGCATCTTAGTGAGAATTTGCTTGTCTTGCACCTCAAAATTCATTTTTGAATTATTCTTCAGAACTGTTCTTCTTTGCTACTTCAACTATGGAATATAAAATAAACTAATAATTACAGAATCTAATTCAGAATAGCCAAAATATTGAATTTCTGTAAAACAATACAGAACTGGAATTCGTATATAATAAGCTGTAATACAGAAGAAGAAAATGATTAAATCGTAGCTTGCTTATCATAGATCTTTTTAATAGGAGCAAAATCTGTGCTATTAGTTCCAGACCAGTGTATTTCTCATTCACAGTGCTTTAGTGCATAACTTATAAATCTTTTCTCATCATCCTATATTACTTTTTCAAACCAAGACTAATATCAAGCAAGACAGGGTGAATGAAAGTCAATGAAGGTCGACTAGACAATCAGATATTAAAGATTCTTGGAAGAACACTACTGTGATCTATAAAAAAATTAGCTGTGAATTTCTGTATCCTCACTGACAATGGACTTTTTAATAGAACTGCAGTATATTTTCTTTGGTAATGTGTTTTTAGATTATTAGTCCAATTTTCTTGTATAGTATGTCTGAATGACAGTTGAAACTCTCAAATGCTTGATAGCTTGCAGAAGCCGTATTTATAATACGTTTCACCTGTCCTGTCTCCAGAGTAATAAAGAGGACTCTGAGGAAACTGTAGCATACAATTACATATTGCATTATGAATAGAGTTAAGATTGCATAGTCATTGCATATATGCTATTGCTGAGCATTTTTTATTTTTATTTTTCAACTGTCACTGATCATGCAGTGTGCAGAGCAAGTCATCTCTTGGCAAGTTAAGACACAATGAAAGAGATTACCATTCCTGGGACAGTAAAAATAGTCAGCTGGCCTGCATGTTTTGAGTTTAGATGTAAAATCTCAAACATGTATATCAGTGCTAGGTGCTGCAGATAATAACATAGCAGTCAATCTAACTAAACAGAATAACAACTGTTTTCCATTATAGAATAAGATTATTTTTTTTTGTTTTTAGCTTTATATTTAACTTTGTTATTTCTGTTTCAGATGTCTGAAACTTACCTACTTTTTTCTCCCCTGTGAAAGCATGTCTAATGAAAAATACTGTTTCTACTTACAAAGCTTGGCTTAGTACGTTTTAAGAACTATATAAGAATACTGATGGATAGGATTCAAGCATCAGTTACTTAGTTACTTTTACTGAACTGCAAGTCAGCATGTTTGACTACAGTCCTATGCATTTGTTTACCAAGAAAGTATAAGTTAGTTTATGTTCTCAGTCACCTTCAAAAAGGACAGGGATAGTGAGAATTATGTTTTTTAGCTCCTTCATCAGATACTTTGTTTAAGAAAGTTATCATTAGATGTTTTTTACCTAGTCCAACACAGAGTTGAAGAAATGCATGAACTGTGTCAGGGGAGGGTCAGCAGGCAAGGCTTACTCACCAGAGCGCAGTGAGCATGGAACAAGCTGCCCAGGGCAGTGGGTACGGCCCCAAGTGCCAGAGTTCTGTGTGCATTTGGATGGATGTAGGTGTTCTCAGGTGTAGGGTTGGGATTTTGGGTGGTCCTATGTGGAGGCGGGGGTTGGACTCAGTGATCCTTGTGGGTCCCTTCCAAGTCGGGATATAGTATGATTCTGTGATTCTGTGAAACCATCGTTCTTGTGAAACTGCAGGTGTATGTGTATATAGATATGTACAGAAACATGTATGTTTATTTTTCCTTCCACTTAGCTGCTCTCTCCAGTGAGGAAATTTTATGATGGGTAGCTAATAAAACACAGTATCTGGTGATCTCCTTTACAGACTGTCTCACTGAGAACCATGATATTAAAATACAGATTGCTATAAATGAGTCTGGGTCTGAAAAAGACGGAAGATATTCACAGGTACTGGCATAATTGAGAATGCTGGTTGTGATATTGCAGTACTGATTAGGAAATTTTTATGTTTCCCATTAAAACTTGAGGTCACGTCCTACAGATCTGGTGCGTTTATGAGCTGACAGCAAAACACGGTGTCTGCTTAAAGACATCAGTAGGTTCAGTGCACAACTATTTCATTCATTTCATATTCTAAGTAAAGATTTAAGAACAGAGATTGCCATTTGCGGTAGCAAAATGCATGACAAAAGTT
The DNA here is from genome assembly GCF_023343835.1 of Lagopus muta. Lineage (NCBI taxonomy): Eukaryota > Metazoa > Chordata > Aves > Galliformes > Phasianidae > Lagopus > Lagopus muta. The sequence continues at coordinate 48,540,928 of NC_064472.1, read as the reverse complement.
GTGATTTCTCCCAGTGGAAATGTAAGACATATTCAGGTTGATAGGTTGTAAATATTTTTTTCTAAACTACGAAGATCATGGGACGGGAATGGTAATGAGGTAAAAATCTTTTTCTGACCAGATAGATCCTGATTACCTAACAAGCACTGGAAATGTTAACTCCCAGTCTATGATGTTTAATACCTACGATCTGCTGTAAGTCTGTAAAATGGTTTTCCTCCTGAAGAGCAAAGGGTTTAGTTAATGTTCTGTAGAAAAGCTAGGATAGAAAGCTAGTATTGATATATTCTGTTTTTCTAATGCTAATATAAATGTTTTTTTTTTTTAACCTCTTGTAGTTAGGGAAATCATGTTTCATTTTAGGTGCTATTTTTCACAGGTTTCAGTGTCAAAATCTTCAAAATTCCCAGATAGTGTGACAGTCCTTAGATGAGAAAATTGTGCAAAGATGAAAATATAAGTAAGACATTGTCAGATCAAAATGAAAGAAGAAATTTCTTATTACAGTTTTTTTTTTTTGAATCTAAGTATGTAGACTGTAGGCATAAGTTAATGCAGAAAAAACATGGCCAGTGCTCATTTCATTGTTGATTCTGTTTAACTGGCCCTTTTTTCCTTTTCTTTTGATCTGTTTTCAGGTTTGTAAACATCTAGCTCCTGAGGTCTTGCCTTTCATTTGTAGTTGGGTGATGTGTAACTAGAAAACTGTTTACTCATTGAGAAACTGTTGCTTTTTAGACCTATATAAACTGCACCCAATAACCCCATATCAAAACAGCTTAAATGTGGTATTGTGTATATAATCTTGTTGGTCTCCTTTATCTCTGGCCTATCTTTTCAAAAATTGTCAGAGTCTCACCAAGCTTACCATATGCTGCCAGCATGCACTTAAGTGACATGTTAGCCAAGCAAATTGGAACTGTGGATAAATATGATACATAGCACAATAAGAATACTGTTTGCATGTATGTGTTCACCTGAGGCTGAGTTACGGACTTGATATTTCAATATTTCTTTTGCTTCTGAGTTCTCTAATGACAAGAATATATTATTGTATATCCATAATGTTCTCAAGCATTCAAGGCTTAAGATTCCAGACACAGTGAGACCCTCAATTCCAGTACAATTTCGCTGGACAGTACAGTTTTTATCCCAAAATCAAAATGGAGTTTTGTACTACTGTCATTTGCATTGGGAATTTATACTGCTCAGAAAAGAAAAAAAATAATACAACTTGCTTAAAGAAAAATAAGGAGATTTCTTAAGCATATCCATTTTACATCCTTCACAAACTTGGCAAATAATTCTCCTTTAGGTATACCTGCAAAACACTGCATTAATTTGTGTCTCATAGCTATTAGACAAAATAAATGGTTGAGAAATTCATTTAAATCACAATAATAAAGTAGGTAAAATCTGCATTTAAAGGGTAAATGATATTGAATGATATAAAATAATGTCTTTGTTTCAGTAACTGAAATTGTCTAGAAAGGGGTTGGTAACTTAGGATATGTCGGAGTTCAAATTCTTTGCTGAAGAAATGATGCATAGCAATGTTCAGCATGATTCCCTAGGATGACAATCAAATTTGTTAGTATTTTGATGTCTATGTATAATTTATGGGAATAGTGGATAGAATAGTCTCTTGGGTTATCTGCAGATAAGCAGAATGAATTTCAGTTGCCATCATTCTTTCTTCTTCTATTTTTCCTTCTCCTCCAAGATGATGATCCTTCTCTTTCATCATCCCTCTTCATACACTTCTACAGATATGTATGAACATCTAACATTTTCTTTCAAACTCTTAAAATAAATTGTAGTAGTGATAACATGAATAAAACTATTAATGAGGATCTTGCCAAAGTTACAGGGAAAGTAGATTATATTATGTATGTACTCATATCACCTATTCAACTATACCTGTGTATCTTTTCTGCAGGTGACAGATCAGTCAGTGAAAGCATTTGCTGAGCACTGTCCCGAGCTGCAGTATGTTGGTTTCATGGGCTGCTCCGTTACATCTAAAGGAGTAATTCACCTCACTAATGTAAGTATCATAGCTGCTTTTATTTTCTCACTAGCATTTCTGACTGTTGCCAAACAATAGATATCAACCAGGTCATGCTGCCAGGGATAGAAACATGACAAGATAAATTAAGTTTGTATTATTTGAATTTGGATTGTTTTGATTTGGATTTCCTTGTTTAAAAACAAAAGCAAAAACAAACAAACAAACAGGAAAAACATATTTACTAATGGTGTTAATAGGGGATGGTGCTGGGTCTGGTCTTGTTCAGTATTTTTATTGACAATGAGGGGATAGTGTCCACCCTCAGCAAGTACACTGATGAAACAAAGCTGGGAGCATGGCTGACACATCTGAAGGCTGTGCTGCCATTCAGAGTAACCTGGACAGGCTGGAAAGTTGGGCAGTGAGAAATCAGATGAGGTTTAACAAAAGCAGTTGTCGAGTCTTTTACCTGGGAAAGAATAACAGCATGTACTAGTACAGGTTGGGGCATGAGCTGCTGGAGAGAAGCGCTGGAGAAGGACATGGATGCTCTGGTGGACAACAGGTTGGCCATGAGCAAGCAATGTGCCCTGGTAGCTGGTAGGCCAATGAGATCCTGAGGTGCATTAAAAGGAGCGCGGCAAGGGAGGATCGAGGAGGTGATCCTCCTCCTCTACGCTGCCCTGGTGAGGCCTCACCTAGAGTACTGTATCCAGTGGGGACAGAACAAGTGGAAATGGCAATAAACTGGAGCATAGGAAATTCTGCACCAATATAAGAAGGAACTTCTTCACTGTGAGAGTTACGGAGCGCTGGAACAGGCTGCTAAGGGTGGTTGTAAATTCTCCTTCTCTGGAGACATTTAAGACCCACCTGGATACCTACCTATGCGGCCTGCTGTAGGAAACCTGCTTTGCAGGGGAATAGGAATCGACGATTACTAGAGGTCCCTTCCAAACCCTGCAATTCTGTGTTTCTCTGATATTCAAGGGATGGCACTTTCTCTCAGAATTAATAATGCTATATAGTGAAATGTTTTTAAAATGCCTAGTTATACTAGACTTTATTGCTAACACAAAAAATTCTTGAACTGAAAGTACATGATTCTGAATGCAAGAGATTTAGATAATCCCTTCACTGCAACAATATATCCCCTGTGCACACACATTTTGTATATAATCCACATCTGTACTATAATTCATATGTAGTGTGAGAATTATATTTTTTTTCCTTTTCTTTTACTCCTACATAAGAGGAGTGATGTGCAGGAGAACTTTTTTTTTGTGTGAACCTGCAAAGATTAGTGAAAGTATTCAATAAAATGAATTACTTGGATGAGGTGATAAACAGCCTATTAGTTAAAATTCCCAGCTGAAACTAAATTGAGAAATCATGTAAACATCAAGGAGATCAGAAAATGCACCTGTGACAAAGGAGTTGGTATTCTTTTAAATACTGGTATTTATAGATAAGAATTAAGAAAAATAAAAATAGTGAATGAGAAAATAGAACCTAATTATAGAATCATTTGAGTTGCAAAGAACCTTTAAACTTAGTCTAGCTCCCATGCAGTGGACACCTACAGCTTGATCAGGTTCCTCAGACTGTCTAGTCTGACTTGGAATGCTTCCGAGGATGGGGTGTCCATCTCCTCATGTCCATCTCTTCACTGGGCAACTGTTGCAGTGCTTCACTGTCTTTATCATAAAAAACTTCTTCCTTATATCCAGTCTAAATTTCCCCTATTATAACTGGTAAACATGTCTGTAGAAATGGGAATTCAATATATCCAAGTTCTGGTAAACAATGAACGCAACAGTTCAGTTGGAAAGAACCTACAAAGACCACCTAGTTCAACTGACCACTTCAGCACTAACCAAATAAAGCATTTTACCAATAGCATTGTCCAAATGAACGCAGACAGGCATGAGACATCAACCACTTCTCTAGGAAGCCTATTTCAGTGGGTAACCAATGTCATGGTGAAGAAATTTATCCTAGTGTCCAGTCGAAACCTCTCCTGGTGCAGTTTTGTTTTGTTTTTTTTTTTTTCCCCATCCTGCCATCAGCTCCTAGGGGCAGAGCCTGGCCTGAGCCTTCTGCTCACCTCCTCAGGGAGCAGGTCACCTCACTGATGTAATCTGTAATGCTCACTAAGTGTAATTTTAACATACAAATGACATTCAGTGCAGTGTGTGAGTGGATTGCTTTCTCTTATTTTGTTTTCTAATATTTGTTGATACTTTAAGGTGAGATCCTTACTAAAAACAGTTGCATTATAGGCAAGGGTTTTGATGTCTTACACTGAGGGAAAAAGAGTGGGTAAGGAGGTCTTTCCCATCATAGTGTGAGACAGTAGCAAAATTAGCACTGGAATTCTGAAACTATTGAGAAGTGGTATCTTGTTAAACTTGCTGACATTGATAGTTGTTTCCTCCATGTACCTCTGCCAGATGACTTGTTTCGTTCATGGTGCAGCAGGCAGTTTTAAGTAGAACTCTGAATTGCACTGAAGCATCTGGCACCAGCACACATTTAATTTCTACAGTTTTCGTTTGGAGGAAATAACCACTATTGGGAATGACAACAAATATCTGTGGAACAATAGCTTTATCTTAAACTGCTGTGTCTGTCTTTTCCAGAATTAATTTGTTAATGACGTCATTGTTTGGGTTTTTTTTTGGTCTAAATAGTGTGCATTTTTTACCATCAGTTCATAAATGGTTTTAAACAGTCATAAATGGTCATACTAACCCATATTCTAAGAGAATGTGGAATCTGTTCTTAGCTCTGACCTGTGAATGTGTCCTGCAAGGCTGTGTAGAGCAAATATTCTTCTGTTCTTCTTTCTGTGTGCAAACCAGAGATAACAGCACTGGCTGCTGTTGTAAAATTCCTTTGCAACTGACAGATGTATAGAAATTGAGTGGTTTATTATTACTGTATTTTCACTTTAGTAATGTTAGCTCCTCTTTAAAAATATTGGCACTCAGATATTCTGCATTACAGTGCTGCTTAATAGCTTTTTAAATATCTATTCATGGAATATAGTAGTGAATGCGTTCTATGTTTTAGAAAAGAGGAAACATTCAATATTTCTTTTCAATATTTTTGTTCCCCATCACAGTGATACTAAAAATATTTTTTTTTTTTTTTGAGGAAAAATCTGTTATAATTCTAGCACTTCTTTTCTTTCAAGTTAGTACAACCTAAGAAAATATACGCCAGGTAAATTATGTAAATGATTACTGGGCAAGTAGAGAAGCACTGCATACTGCATACACAGAGAGGGAGAGGAAGGAAAGGAAGGTGCATCTTTATTCAATTCAAACTGATGGACTCTCAGTTGTAACCAGGGGTTTGTTGATATTCTAAGTTGATGACTTAGAATATTTGTCTTGTAACTGTAATATGTGAAACAATGTCATAATTAGTTCAACATTTCTCAACTTTGTTGAGAAACAATGAGTTATAATTCTATTTATCCAATTTATTTCATTGTCTTCTTCCTTTGAATTTTGACGTATGTACTGAAGTAATTGCTTTATAGCTGTGTACTTCTATCTGTACTTCCACCCTTCTGAAGGACTGCGTTTGGGTAAAATTTATTACAGCCATCATCAAAATAAGTGTCATGTTATAAAGTCATATTATCTAGGAGAACTCTTTTTTATTTTATCTGTATCTTTATCTCATAATGTCCCTGAGTGTCATGACCAATCATACCTGTGCCTGAGTCAGTGGCCAGGATTAGGTCAGTCAAAGTTGAGATTTGTAGACCAAATATCGAGGAATTATTCAGAGCTGACATTATTCACTTGACAGATTTTTAATGTTATCATCTACACGTGGCTAGACTGATTGTGAAATAGCCTTTTCTAAACTGAAGTACTGTGTGCTCCCTTTCTTCAGTTACTGATTTATTTTCACATAAAATGCACTTACTTGTCCTTTTTATGGTAATATTTCAGCATACTTTCTACTCTTAAAGTTTTATTCCCTCCTAACATGATTTTTCCTCTATGTCTAGGTCTAGAGAATTTTTTATTTTATTTTAAACAATTAGTAAAACCAACTTTATTTCATGAGGAGGCATATAGTTGATTTGAATCTGCTTGCATTTGATAAGATGTCCTAGGATTAGTCTTCCAATCATGGGAAGAGTTCCTTACAATTTCTGAACATAATGATTCTGTAGGATTCTTTCTGGGGTTTGCCTTCACACTAAAAATGTGGCAGTGCTATGTAAGCGACCCTTTGTCAACAGTGTACGGGCTGATTTGTCCCGGTTCCATTAACAGGGGGGTGAAGGGACCCATGGATCCATGCCCTGGAAAGGGGTAAGGAGAAAGAATAGAGAGATGGGCCCAAAGCAAAAACGGAAGCAACCATCTGAGGAGAAATAGATTTACAAACTAAGATATAGGAATGCAAAATAACAGATGACAGGATGAGGGGAAATGGCCTCAAGTTGCAGCAGGGTAAGTTTAGGTCGGATATTAGGAAACACTTCTTTACAGAAAGGGTTGTTAAGCACTGGAATAGGCTCCCCAGGGAGGTGGTTGAGTCACCATCCCTGGATGTGTTTAAAAGCCATTAGAATGTGATGCTTAGGGACATGATTTAGCGCAGGGTTGTTAGTTAGGGCAGTATGGTTTGGTCATGGTTGGACTTGGTGATGTTTAAGGTTTTTTTCCAACCAGAGTGATTCCATGGTTCTATGATTCTATAAAACAGTAGAATTGAAGGTAATAAAACAAATAAAATGAGAGAGAGTGTCCAAAAGCTGAAGGCCCTACTCTAATGCTGTGACGAGGCATGTGGTTGGGATGGGCAGAAGGGAGGAGAGCCCAGTCCTGTGACTTTGCCAGGGATTTCCTCTCTTCTCTGAACACAAAGTCCTCTGGGGTATGCAGTTCTTCTGCTCTTCTGGGACAGGTACCCAGAACTGGAGCATTAACTCTTTTAGTCCTAGTGCTCTACGTGACGTTGTGATGTGTAATACTGATAACCAAAAATCGTAAAACCATGACAACCTTTTTACATCATTGTAGTTAACTGAATGGGCTGGGGCAGTCGCCAGGGTCGACAGGGGCCCCTTGGCCCCTGGGAAACCATGGCAACAAATGACCTGAAGATAAGATTGAAGTACAGGTTAGACCAAATAAGGAGGAAACAAGACATGCCACATGTCCATTGGTCAGAGATAATGGTAGTAGCCCTAAGGCATGGGGAAAGTTTTAAGAAGGGTGTGCTCCTTGCAATTAACGCCATTTTGCCGCTCACAATATTGGTGTCATGAAAAGCGTGCGAAACTGGCCGGGGCTGTCGGAACACTTTCACAAGGAGACTTCAGTCAGGGTCGCTGAAACAAAGGCGACACATCATGTTAAACTAAACCTGACCTTTCTGCACATGAAGTTAACAGCGTCTATCCTATGAGATTCTTTTCATCATTTATAACAGTTTGATTCTTGTAACCACAGTTTTTTGTGTTAAAAAAAAAAGCAGAACAGACATTGCAGAGAATGTTGATTGCATGATTTGGAAAGGGCTTCAGTACTGTGTGGGCGTATGAAAATTTCCAAAACAAAAATGGTTCATTAGGTGTACTTGAGAGCAAATAATGTAGACGGTAAATTATGATTCAGTGATAATGCATTTTAACAGCAACTATTATTTCCAGTTTATAAATTCCAACTTTCATATCTCAGGTACTATATATGCAGTTTATGTGTGCATACAAGTAGTGCTTTCTACTGCTTTACAGTGGGCTTCACCCATTGAAAGGAAGGTAGTATATTTATTTTCTGTAGTTTAACTTCTGAAAGTATGCATGCAAGAATTTGAAAAACCTGAATTATTATTATCATTCAGGTTGGAAGACATAGCAGTCTTCAAAAACAGTCTTCAAAACCAAGTTATCTTTTTGTCTTTTGTAAGTTGTGAAATTCAGCCGTGCTTTTTACACAGTTTTTGAACACGTATTCCTTATTTAAGCATTTCTGATTTAAACTCAGTGTTCTGCAGTGTTTAAGGAATTAAATTAAATGTCATGAATGTGCAGAACATTAAATCAGTCTATTGTAAAATAGTTCCTTCCATAAGTATTGAACCATTTTCCAGTTTTTAAACCATATATGATTACTATTTCATGAAATAGTATATCTCAATAATATGGTTCTGTTTCTTCAGTTTATTTTTAAATCAAAATTAATGAATGTGCCTTTTTAAAAAATGGTTTATAGATTCTATTGACATAATGGTAAAAAAGAAAACTAAAAGAAAAAAACATGACAGTAACTTAAATTCTTTTTGTGGTTGCTCGTTTTTTACTTCCTGTGATCATACATTTCCTTTGGAGGGTTTAAATCAGAGACCATTTTATTCCCTGATGGTATATATACACTGAGAGAGTCAAGTAAATTAAGCTTAATTAGCAGAAGATGTGAATTTAAAGCTCATTAAGTCCTTATAAGTATTTCCTTCAGAAATAATTTGGCTTTAGTTTTGAAGAGGATCGATCTTATATGAATTGTTTTAGGAATCATATCTTCAGAGGAAATATGTGTGTGGCAAAAAAATTACAAACTCATTTTATTTATGGTTCCTTACAGTAACAGCTAAATATTTACAGTAGATGAGTTTACACTGAAAAACAACCTGTAATCCAATTTTTACTATCCACAGCATATGAAGTAGATCCTAAATTTTCACAGATTCAATTCAAGCATTCTCTGTCTCATTCTTGTTCTCTAACCCCAGTACTTTTCAAATTCTCTAATTTCTTGAGTTGCATTCCACATATTTTAGTTCCCCTGGTGGAAATATTATGAACTTGGTAGCATTCTAACACAGAAATACCATGATAATCTCTGAATCTTTAAATGTATGAACTTCCATAAAAATTAATTTATATTAAGCAACAAACAAATATTCAAAACAAATATTCAAGAAAAGTGCCACTATAGCTTAAAATATGTAATGTACAAAAGTAGTAATTTTTTTAAAATAATACTTTTTTTTTTAATTTTACTTTTTTATTTTTTCCAAGCATCTGAAACTCTGGTTTTCAAATTTCCTTTGCCTCAAGCCATTTTGTGATATAAGTTGGTCTGTTTCATTTGTTATTCATGGTGCAACAATTTTTTTTCTATGAATTTTCACAGGCAATCTCCTCGCAAATCCTTTATGTACTGGGCTGTCAATTGTCTGACAATTTGTGAAACTGAGGGAAGGGAGCAACATCCTGTTCCTTCCTAGTCTCATTCATCTATCCAGACTCCTCATAAAATCTGAACACTCTTTCACTATTTCATACAATTTTAGCACAGAGTTCTGAGTCAAAATTCAGGATCATGGAACGGGCTGCCCAGGGAGGTTGTGGATGCCCCGTCCTTGGACGTGTTCAAGGCCAGGTTGGACGGGGTCCTGGGCAACCTGATCTGAATGTGTATGTTTGGTGGCCCTGCTAGGCAGAGGGGTTGGAACTACATGATCCTTGGGGTCCCTTCCAACCCGGGTGATTCTGTGTGATTCTGTGTGTGATCATAGAAAAACTGTATATATGTAGCAAATAAACTTCATTTAACTTTTCCTCTTTTCCCTTAATTCTGCATTTTATTTTTCATTTCATTTTTAAGCACTCTATCTGCTATCTGCATTGTCGATTTTATTGTCAAATTGAATACAGGGCATTTTGTTTGCTAGAGTTTAGCTTAGATTCTGTTCATGGAGAGCATTCTTTATGGAGCTATAGAATTAAGAGTTGGAGAAAAATGTAAAAAACACATTTAAAAGAATGGCCCTAACATTTGGTGATAAAATGATACTTCTATATGATGAAAATGTGTTTTGAACTGGGGGTGGGGGCGCCAAGGCAAACCTTCTATCTGTTGCCCTAACACTGAATAGTCAAGTAATAGAATATACTTCTCTGTGAAAAAATGTTGATCAAAACCATGCTTTATTCATCTCAGGATTTATGGATTCAAGGCTCAAATGTCCCAACTATCCAAAATGTCAGCTTCAGAGAAGTTAATTTGTTTCATATTGAACTAGTTTTAGATGTGAGAGGTAAAGGTAGCTATAAAGGATATGCAACTGCTCTTGCCTGTGACAGAAAAAAAAATAGGTAAAAGCTGCTTTTGAAACGCTACTAATTTTGTCACTTACTCACACTTAGATTTCACGTAGTTTTTGAGTGTAGCCATGTAAAACTAGAATATTTTTTTCCTGGGGAATAACAAATTCTGCTGCGTTCATCGTTGCCTGAAATGGGTAGATTCTCTAATTTAAAATCATTTTAGGTGCTGTTGTAAAAAGAACTGATTTTCGTACGTTAACTCGTCTTTATTTTAAGTTCATGGTCTTTTCTCTCTAAGTAATTTCAATGACAAAGACTTAGAAGAACTGTTATCCACTCCGGTATGTTGTCTTAAAGCAAAGTTTGTTTATATATCAGGATTCTGTTTTTCTCAGAGGGAACATTCTCAGCTTTTATTTGAGGGCTCTTTGAGGTAAATATTTGCATAGCATCATAGAGCATGTCTACTGCTGAAATGCCCATTAGGTTTATTTCGTATGCTAAAAAGTCAGCTGTCCGATATAAAATGGTTCTCTAGTTATTTTTGGTGGACATAAGTTTAGGACGTTTGACTTTGATTCACATTTCTATAACAATCTGCAAATCTAATCAGTGTATTTGTGCCTCATTTCCCTGTTTTATAAGTAAAGAATAAGGCATTAAATAATTTAAAGCAAGATAAGCATAGGTAGAATAGGTAGAGATAGAACATGGTAAAATTTTAATCACTGCAAGAACCTTTTAAACCAGAATTTAGTAAAGTTGTCCTGCTGCAATCATATGTACATTACATTACTCTTGACTTTCTGTGAGTTGGGTTAGTCAGCACTGATGTATTTTATGCAGAATCATTACAGGGGAACAGAAACAAGCTGTTCCATCTCAACTGTGTGTTGGTATTTATAGATTCTTTGCCCAAAGTGGAGAAATCTTTTACACATTGCTACTGATATATAAAACATGTGCAGTGATTTTTCAGATTTTGTCCATGCAGTTACAAAATAAAAGTGATAGAGTGATTTCTACATTTCAGGAAGCATATTTGAGATAGGAGTCATTAATTTGTATTAGAACTTCACATAGAGATTCAAGCATGTCATAGGTATTGAACAAGTTATTGACAACATAGTGCAAAAGCTGAATTGTCTCACATAAATGAAGGTGAGGATAACTCAAGTTATCTTGTGCTTCTCCTTTTCATAACTGAAAATGACAGGTTGCTTGTGGAGGATGCATAGAAGATGTGTGCAGAAGATACTGCTCTCACAGGAAACTTAGAATTATGCCTATAGTGCAGAGGCTGTCTGCTTTACCACCACTATCAGTCATATGCCTTTCTCTCTATCCAGCAATTAAGAAACAGAAGTGCAGTGGGACTGCAACAAGGAACTCAGCAGTACATTTTAATACTAGGAGTATATTTCTCTTACTTCCTCTAAAAATGGCCTGCAATTGTCTCTCAGAGGTCAGGCTCCATAATTCTATACTTGTTCAGCAGAATTACTGGAAGCAATATGTGGTTTATCTTCAAATTTTAGAAAGTGTTAAAAACTTTTGGGGCAAATTGTGAGAATACCAGTTTCTGTGGAAGGCTACCTACGTTTCGGTTTTTTTTCCCCTTAAATATATTGACTTAATAATTAGCTACTGAAGTGGACCAAGTTATATGATCTCAGTTGTATGCCTTTACTTAATCAAATCCTTAGTGACCTAAATCACTGAATAGGATTATTTTCTCTCTCTTACAGTGAAGGTAAATTTAATTAAATGTCAGTATTACCTAATGCAATTATTTTTTCCAGAGTATAACAGAGATTATTTCAGACAGCTTATAAAGCAAACACCACTTGGAAGTTATTATGATTAAACTGATCTATTGTTTGAGGATGCTACAAAAATAGTTATAAATTTCCTTCTATGAATCCATGGCTCAGGAAAGTAGTAAGAACATTCTGTCTGTTTTTGAAGGACATTATAGTGATTATAATAGGAACAAATCAGGTTAATTGGTGCATAAATATTAAATCATCTTGTTCTGCAACTCTGATCTTTTTTTATTTGGAGTATTAAAGTTATTATTGATGACAGTAAGGTAAGACTAATGTATACATATTTTATTTTTCATGTAGTGAGATGTACACAGTTTGAAAACCTTGGACTGTTGAGTCTTTAATCACGTGCATTTAAGTATTTGAGCACAAATGTCACAAATGTGCTGTCTTGCCTTTCTTTACTGCCCTTCCTTTCTTTAATTAAATGAGTTGGTATGCCACTTTGGTGTCCTACACCATGTACAGAAAGTGAGGAGGGATGCCGAGATCTTTCATGATGTGTACTGGACCATGAACAAGAGATTCTTGATGTCATGGAGTGACTGAAACTTGTCTGAATTCCGAATGTGAGAGTAGTTTTCAGATGCTTAAGTTATGTTAGATAAATATCTCTGTTTTGTGGTTGTTTTTTTTTTTTTGGTGGAAATACATTAACTTCATTTTTCTTGACTAGTTTGCATAAGTACGTGATTAAAAAACTTTCAAAAGTTTTTATAACCATTATTTATGTGAATAAGTTTTCTATATGAATGTTTTATTTATTTCTGTTATGTTTGTCTCAACAGCTAAGAAATCTTTCTAGCCTGGATCTACGTCATATCACAGAACTGGATAATGAAACAGTGATGGAAATAGTGAAGAGATGCAAAAACCTTAATTCCCTCAATCTGTGTCTGAACTGGATCATTAATGACAGGTAACTTCATTATAAGATCTAATACTAGTATAAAGCAAAATCAACTAGTTATATTAGTTGAGAATACTTCTTCATGTCTTGGACATGAAGGAGTATTGGACATTGGACATTGGAGGAGATGAGTAAAACCAACTGTTTTTTGAGTTGTTCTTGTTTGGTGTGGGTAAATCATCTAAACATACCTTACGTGCTCTTATGTGTTCTTGTTGTGGAAAGTTTGCTTATAATAGGATGGCATCCCTAATTGGTTGTTTGCTGTAGGTTACATGAGAATGTGCTCTTTAACATGCCTGACTGAAATGCACATTTACTATGAGTCTTTCCATAAGTGGAGGGCCTTTGAACAGATTTAAACATACATGAACAATGAAGCATATTTTTGTCTACGTAAGGAAAAATAGATTGCTATTATGAGTTAAGTCATCAAATTTATGTTTGTTTAGAAAGCATAAAATCCTTTACCTTTTGGCAAATAAAGCAGAATGAGACTGAAAGGATAGCTGGGATATTAATGAAGTCTTTTCCTTCTGAGCAGTATGCACTACATTAAGGAGAACAGGAAAGAGTGCTTAGAATGACTTTTCTTCTGTATGGCTGTGGACTTTTTCAAATATATGCTCTTTCAAGTCTTTTAGAATGTATTCAAGTGAAAATAAGCTTAAACTTTGACAAAAGTATGATGTTCTAAAATTAGTAATATGGAAATGTATTGAATATGAAGTACCATTGAATTTTTACTACTGCTCCTCTTTCGTAGCTTATGAGGCTGGTTTTGGGTTGTTTGTTTAGGTGTTGTTTGGGGTAGGGGTAAGGATATCCTTACTTTGGCATTGAAAGCACTTAATTGCCCTATGTCATTATAGGGCCATATTTGATGAGAAAAACTACTGTACTGGAAAATTTTAGAATAATTAAAAAAAAAAAAACAACTAAGGTGAAAAATGTAAATTTAAAAGGTGGGGGTTTTTAAGGTTATAATTGGTTGGAGTAGTATACTTTACTGCAAGAACATTGTGAGTAAAACGGTCTGCTTGGTATTATCCAAAGTGATTCTTTTCAAACTGTTCTGAAGTTTGTTACTGAACTAGAGTACGCAGTGTGTCTTTTACCTGTGTGCATATAACTCTGAAACTTCATGCTGAGTAGAGTTATGAAATTTAACAAAAAAAGGAAACTGTTTCCATCACTGACAGTTTTTCCGCACTTGTGAACTTTTAGATAATTGACTTCTGTCTCTGTAGTTGTTTTAATTTTGCTTCTTATTACACAGATACGTTTTCAAAGCTTAAATTGTAAGAGATGGCCACAGATTTAATTTAGCTATTCAAATTATCTTCCAGCTAAAACAAACAGAGAAAATATGGAAAATGATGAACACTTTTATTAAATTTTATTGAGAGGTAGTTGTTCAGTAGTTTAGGAATTTTTCCCGTTTTACAATTAGCTTGAAACATTAATATGTATGAAGTCATTTCTCCCAGTTTCCACATGTACTGAATTAAAGGATACTGAAAACAATATGAAAGGTATGTGATATAGCAATAGTCTTTAATCAACATGGAGACATATTCAGCAGAGTATTATTAGTGTATTTACTTTGAAGAGTTGGGTGAATATTCAGAAATTCAAAGAACTGTTCAGGTATTTACCAGATAAAAATCTAAATTAGTGTAAGCTCAGTTAGTTTATTAATGATCTAAGGTATGATGAACTTGTTTTGTTTTTCATTTGATAGCAGGCCATAGCTCCTAGTTAGAAGGGGTGTCAGAGGGTTTTTAATACCTTTGAGAAGACTTTTTGATCATTGCATCCATCACACACAATATAGTACCAGTCTAAGATATACCAGACTCATGATATTAAAAAAGAGAATAGAATTAGTTTCCCCCCGTTTTTTTTCCCTTAACACATTATCAACCCAGCTTATTGTCTTCTACTGATTTTTTTTTTACAAACTTGCTAAGACATTTTAATTCTCTGTAGTACATGAGAAGATTGTTGGGTTTTTAAATAAAGAAAAAAAAAAACATTTGGGGCTTTGTTTGTTTACTTTCTTTAAAGTCAAGGAAAACTGTTTTTTTTCATTCCTTGGTGCAGAACCCTGACTGAAATAAAACCAGAAAGTTCTCTTGTAGTAGAATAGTGTTAGATTTTACAGCTGAAGTAAATCTCTGATTTTAAAACTTCACTTTAGATTTCTTTATTGTTTCCAGAATTCCATAAACATTCTTTCCACAAGCAAGGCCATGGCCCCAGAATATTTATTGCATTCTCCTACGCATGACACAGTGTTTTATTAGATTCTGTGATCATTACAATTCTTGTTAAGTAACTGAAAGGAATCAAAACTTTCAAGAGTGCAAGACCTTTGCATGGCAAGCACAGAATTTTGGTTCTGTGGGAATTAGCAAGAACTATTATTTCTGTGTTTTGATTGAAGCTATTTTTGTTTTTAAAAGTGTGTATCTGCAAGGCATTTGTAGGGCAGTAAAAAAATAGTTTCTTTTTGCTTAAAGCGAAAAATATGTTCAGTTGAAGTAGTCTTGACATTCATTTTAAAAGTTAAAGAAAATGAGTCTCCAATAATGACTTGTAAAACAGTGTCTTAAAAGTTGAGAGTTAAAAAAGATCTTAGAAAGCTCAATTAATCTAACATAGCAATTACTCTTGCAGGTATATAGCTGCCTCAGAAGTTTTATATACTAAAATATATCAAAGTACATCTTATATATTTTATATGCTAATTATACATCATAGAAATATTCCCATTTCTTCTTTCAAACCCAAACCTGTAAATTCTTTTAGTATGCAGAAGATTTGTCTTTAAGTCTTTATATTGCAGAGATCTGACAAACTGAGATCGACAAACATGATGGTTCCTTTGAGGCTTGATTTTAAATAAACTTATTACTTTGAAGTTTTGTTAATGGTCATTGCATTTGTTCTTGCAAATTTGAATGGATAAAGCAGTATAAATTCAAATGACATCTAGAAATAAAGCCCTAAGGATGTTCAGCAAAGCATGACATAACATGTTGCATAGTTCTGCAGAGGAATGTGATTTTTATCATAGCACCTCACTGAGCTTTGAGCACAGATGGGTAACTTGAATTTGATCTTCTTATACCAGTGCTCTTAAAAAGTGCTGTTGTCTTGTGGAACTTCTACGAAATAGCACTATAGATAAATGAGAGTAAATGGCACAAAGGTACAGTCTCCTTGTGCTGGTTAGGACCTGGTGGTGAGATTTCTTGTTGGAGTCTGAAGTGGATAAACTCAGAAATGCAGACCTTTGACAAGTTTAGTAGTCAGGAAGTCAAAATACAAATGAAAAGTAGAAGAAACAATAAATGATTGGAAGCTGTAATGTAAACCTGACAATGAAAATGTGCAGTAGTGGAGTCAGGAAAAATGAGCATATTCTACTTTGAAGCATCTCCATCTGCTCTCTTCAGTTGGATCACTAAAACACTAATTTTCTCAGAACTGATCGTTGCATTTGTTGGCAGAGAACATATGGGGTTTTCCACACTGCTTCTTACCAGACTAAATTATTAATATGGTCTTCTGTGTGCTAGAGGAGTGTTTAAAAATTTTGTGATGACTGCCTACATTAGTTAATATGAATTGATGAAGGCATGAAAAGCCTTGGGAGTATTTGGTCTGATGTAGATATGTGGTGGGTAGAGGACACAGTGCTGAAGATGCTTTGAACAGATGATCACTTGCTAAGGTTAGTCCCAGAGTTGCTGTCTTGTGTGGATGCTCCATCATTTCATTAGCAGAGATGAATATAAAAAAAAATAGGTCAGTTCTTACAGTACATTTTCAATAAAATGCAAGTTTAGTGAATGCTGGAATTATTTTCCAGTGCAAAAACTGCTAAAATAATTTTTTCTTCCTGAAAATGTAACACTCTTCATATTTGATATTAAAAATACATTAAAACTACAAATGTGTGAAACCTTTTGGCTAGATTGTTTTTGTTAGTTTTTTTTTTGTTTGTTTGTTTTTTGCACAAGCAAACTGTGTGTTTTAATCTGTGGTGATGACAAATGCTAATGCTTCATGTTAGTATTCAGCAGGTCTGACTGAAGTGCAAACTTGCTCCAGGAGCATTGATACTTCTGTATTTTTGAGTAATCTGGTTTTGGTGTATAGAGAAGACTTCCAGAAGAGAAGCTGTATTTTTGTATTATATATCTGTCATAAATCATTGAAAGTGAACTGTAGCATTTCTTAATTCTAATTTTATTTAATCTTTTAAGCATTATCTGAAGGGTGATTTCCTTTAAGTCCTCTGCATAATTATCAGGTGTTTACAGTCAGGTACATTAAAAATTTAAACTCCATTAGAAGTTATAAAATGTGCCACCTACTTTAAATGTGATACTTTTTAATTACATATGTAAAGTGAAACAAATTTCTTTACAAAAGTATTATGTAAAATGATGTGACGGTGATTGTCAGATGTTTAAGTTTCAAAATACAGTACTGAAGTTGGACAAAGATAACTTGGCATACTTAAGTGAATTTTCTACATTAAATTCTGATTTTTTGTATGGTTGAATATTATTTATTTATCTGTTTGTTTATTGATTTTTAGTGATTATGAAAAAAATAGATGAAAAAAATTCAGTCTTTATACTGGGTTAAACTTGTCTGGCTGCCAGATACCCACTCAACTGCTCTCTCAGTCTCCCTCTTCAACAAGTCAGGGAAAAAATAAGATGATGGGTCAGATAAAGACATGGAGATCACTTGCCAATTACTGTCAGAGACAGTACAGATTCAGATTCAGTACGGAACAGATTGGACTTGGGGAACATTAATTTATTGCCAATTAAAAATAGCAAAGGATGGCAAGAGGAAAAGAAAGACAAAACTAAAGGCACTTTCCCCCATACTCCTCATCTTCCCAGTTTCAACATAATTTCTTAATTCCCCACTCTTCTATGCCCTCCTTGCTGAATGGTGCAGAGGAATGGTGAACAGAGGCAGTTCATAATGCGCTGTGTCTGCCACCCCTTCCTCCTCCTGCCTGAGGCCCATCCCAGTGTCCTTTCATTGATGCTAGTGCTTTGGTACATTGTTGTGAAGCCAGTAGTTGAAGAAGTCAAAGAAAGATATGCACAGTATGTTATTATTGGTTTTACACTGACCATTTTGTTTGAACAAATGAAGGGAAAATATTATTAAAGAAAAGCGCGTTTGGAAGAGAAGTACTTTTGTAGATTGAGTCAGTAAAGATACTGGGGTACATTAGCATTTTTTTATCCATAATATATTTGATAGCATCCCTTTCAAACCTTGTTCTAACAGGTAGGAAAAGCAGAAGAAACACTGATTACCCATATTCCCTCATTTTCCGTTTTTGTATAATCTGATGAAAGTGGAGTGTGTTCCGATTAAACATAATAACATTGAAACAGCTTTAAAACAAACAGAAAAAAGAAAAAAAAAACCCAAAAACAAACAAAAAACCCCCCAAAAACCTATCCACAGACTTGTTGGTTTTTGTTTAAATTATTTTTAAATAGATACAGTAATATTCCACTGTTAAGGTCAGTATTTTTCGTTAGTAGAATGGTTAAGTAAAGGGTATTTATTATGGTACCAGGTTACAAATCAGTAAGAGAACAACTGAAATATTCACTATAAGTACATGCACATCTCTAAGGAAAAGTTGTCTTTCAGTTGCTATATTGCCTTTTCTGCTGCTTGTTTTAGGTTATTTGGCAGATGACTTGCTTTTACTCTCTGTCTTCTATTATCGTTTCAGTTTCGGTATTTCACAATAACTTTCATTTGAATTATGTCCAAGAGCATTTACTTTTCAGAGTTTTTCAATACTGACGTAGTACCTGATTTAACTGTGCTAAAATGTTTAACTTAAATGTTTGAAAAACTAAAAAGAATACTGTTGGATCAGCTATCTCTACTATTTCATTCTGCCATAAATAATTGCAGTTTCACTGATGTGGCGGATATCCTTGTCTAACAGCTGAGCAGCTATACAGCTGTTCTCTCACTCTTCCTCCTCAGCAAGACTAGAGGGAAAATAGAGGGAAAAAAATGGGATGAGAAAGCTTGTGGGCTGAAATAAAGGCAGGAAGATCACCTATTGAGGACAAAGAAGCCTTAATTTAGGGAAAAGAAATTTAATTTATTGCATATTAAAATAGATTCAGGTATTAAGGATCAAAACAGCAAAGATTATCATCTTTCCCGCTTCTTTCTTGGGCTCAGTTTCACTCCTTTTTTTCTTAATCCTCTGCCACCCTCAGCAGTGCCAGGGGATGAGGAAGAGGGATGTCACAAACAGCATTTGTCCTCTTTTCCACTGTGTTCCACTTTTCCTCTCTCCAACAGAGATGTGGGCCACATTTATTTTACAAGCACCATATGCCCCATGGAGCATCCCTGTAGTCTGTGCTATGGATATCTGCTTGCTTCAGTGCTAGGGAGTATTCCCATTTCTTTCCCACCACCAGTGCCTCTTGGTATTCCCACTGCTGTTTGTACCTGTCTCATCCCACAGAGAACCTGAACAGCCTTCTGGCAGCACTGGTTCACCCACACCCAGTACAGCAATTTTCATTGCACAACTAGTAGCTGGTTGCTAAGTGTCAGGTTTAGAAGCTGACATTTTCTGGAAGATACTCTTGTGTTTCATCATAATATTAGGATAATACTGTTGCTGCAATATTTGCTGCAATGATAAACTTGGAACTTGTCACTTATACCTTCTTTAAGTAATGTAATATCTTGTATAATTTATTTTTTGCTTTCATTATGCAATACTTTGTGAGGATGGCATCTTACTATGCTCAGTAATGCAGCATGAGATTCCCAGTGGAATTAGCACTGGCTGCACATTTGTGCTGTTCTGTATAACCTTGCTTTAAGCGTTGAGTTACTTTGCAATCCAGCCTGCAAGCGACTTGAAAAAAAACAAACCTGGAGCATCTCAGCAACTGTCTGCAAGATCTGAGAGAAGTACTGACTCCTCTCAGCTTTTAGTTAAATGCCCAGAATCCACTTGAAAACTACTTCTGAAACAGTTCCTTTGGCATTGCTGTCAAATAGAAGACTTTTTACGGACATGAAATGAATCATTTTCGTAATCTCTGCAAAAACTAATCAGTGATAAAAATCAGAATGTGTTTTATTTAATTAAGCTTAACTGTGTATTTATTAAGTTTTTAGCCAGTTCTACTTCTGCATTGACTTGTTTTAGAATAGCTTTTTAAGAAACACTGTGAGGTGGAAATAAATGTTACCAAAAATAATAAAATTTCCAATATGTTGTCAAGATTTTACACTGTTTTATGATTCTTAAAGTACATCAAAAGTGGAGAAAATAGTCTAATGTTGTCACACTGCTGAAGTATATGATAAATGAAGCACTATTTCTGTAAATAGTGAAAATATGAGGAAAGTTATTAAGTCTGACAATCCTCATGTAGGAAACTTGAGATGATAAATATCTCCTGTAATTAGTTATTAATCTAGTGCTGGGGACTTAACATCAACCTAAACAATTTTATGAATTGTGGCATAAAAGAATTTTTGGAAGATAGGTGTACGTGTGTTAAGCCAAAGGAGAAACTGCTTACACTTAGTTGCTGATAATTAGAAATGGCAGACTTGACACAAATGTGGCTCAGCTGTTTCCTATATGACATACCTTACAAAAATTAAGAAAGTGCAGGAAAGCATGGAAATGATAGTGTGTTATGAAACTGAGTTGTTAGTCCATCATGAGAACTGGGAAAAAAAAAAAAATTATATATATATCTATATATACATATATACACAGAGGATATGTATATATATAATTTTTATATCATTTTCTGCAGACAAAATATTTGCAATGGTATAATTTGAAGTAGTATAACAAAATAAAAAATCCAATTTACTGATGCTCAGATGGACAAATGTAGTCTTTATTACAGTTATCGTTGCATTCTGAGGGTACAACTTATATTTCACAGTACTTGGGGGAGGAAAAAAAAAAGAGAAGGGATAGCTGTCCTAATGATTTACTGTACTGACTATGTTTTTTAGAGTCCATCAGCATATCCATTAAAAATATTTTTGAAAGGTGGATAACCATCTTCTAAAATTTGCTCGGGAATACTTATTGCATGGGACATAAGGTCAAAATTAAGATATTTTTTAAATTTTCGATTCTTATAGATGAACATAAAATCTATGTTGTTGGTGGGAACAATGTAAGCAGGCAATGAGTCAGATGCTATATGCTAATTACCTTCAATCCTGATCAGTTTAAGTCATTGATCACCCCTTTTTCTTTCCTTATAGTCAAAGAAGGCTGAGTGATGTTGATTTATACTGATTTTTCTGTGATTTTAGATGTAGATACAGATGATGTCTCTGTTTTTTAGTTCAAGATTAATTAATGAGTGATGAATTGTGAAGGGTTTACTCTATTGGAGATGAGAAATTAAAGTACTTTTGAAAAGTTGTAGTGAGCATGAAGAGGATGATGATGATGATGAAATTGAGTTGATGAGTGATTGAATGGCTGGTTCTAGAATAGGAAGTAATAATGTAACAAGGAAAATAAGTGGTAACATAACATGAAAGTGGTTATCAGGGTAATGCACATGGAGCGTAGACAATGAGCACTGAGTGGCTTATTTCTGGGTCGGAGTCTGCTTTCTCTGCATAGCCTGTGATTGACGATCTGTTTTTCCCTATCAGAAATACACTAAAGTGATCTCAAACTTCCTTCAGTCTATGCATCTAGATTTTTACCATATGGAATGAAAGAGAAATTGCTGTATGCACGTTTGTGTACTGCAGGGAGATGAGACTCAGCCAATTTGTACATCTAATCTTGTACAAGGGAGGGGCAGAACAATTCAGTTTTAATACATGCAGAACAGACAGCAAACACACTGCTCACTGTTAAATTGTTAAGCTTGAACTTTTTACTGGCAACCATTTTTACAATCTGTAGACCATTTTCTGGCTTAAGGCCACACAGCAATTGCTGTATCCTGTTCTGAGCTATCCAGTACAGGAGAAATGTGGATGGACTGGTGGAAGTCTCATGAAGATCCAGTGATGATAAGGAACTGAAATATCCCTCCAGTGAGGAAAGGCTGAGACAGCTGGGGCTGTTCAGCCTGGAGAAGCTCAAGTAGGATCTCAGCAGTGCATACAAATAAATGAAGGGAGCACGCAAAGATAGTGGAGCCAGGCTCTGTTCAGTAATGCCCAAGGCCAGTTCAGGAGGCATCAGACACATATTGGAGCACAGGAGTTTCCCTCTGAGCATCAGGAAGCTGCTCTGTGCTTGCCAGTAATGGAGCACTGATATAGACTGCGCAGAGAGGTTGTGTGGTCTCCTCCTTGGGGATCTCCAAAAGCCACCTGGATGTGCTCTGGGTACCCTGCTCTGGGTGTCCTGCTGGAACAGGAGTGTTTAACAGGTGAGCACTAGAGGTCAGAGACCCAGCAGTTTTGTGATTCATCTGCTAGCACTTGCTGTTAGATACCATTTCATTTGTTCAGTTAAAAATGCTGAAGGTAGAATAGGTGAGTTTACTCTTTTCTGTTGGCTCCTCACTTCTAGTCAAATATATGCTAATGAAGACCATTGCTGAGTGTAAGATATCATTATGAGTATTCAGTACAGTGAAAGGTCAGAAGAATTGGTTTCTGTATTTATTCTTTTCTTGTTTTCCTTTTACCAACTATTTCCTCCTTTGTCATGTTTCTTGTCTGTTCACTGGTTTGGATTTCAACTAATGGATTGAAAGTAAGTAACTTAACTAATTAACAGCCTTTAATGGAGTGATGCGAATGGATGTTATTTAGTGGGAGAGGTAAGAGCAGTGCTAGAAGTTTTGCAGTGGAGCAGTGTCACAGAGTTGACCAGATCAATCTATGTCTGTGACAGGGGCGACAGGCCTCTGCCCTCCCTCCCACCCCAGTCCCACAAAAATGGGAAGGAAGGAAGGGAGGAAAAGAGCAGCGGCAACAATCTATGGAGGAAAACTTATTTTACTATAATATCGGAATACAAGATAACACAATATGTACAATTTAATTGAAATTGAGATTAATAAATCAGACAAGATGAGAGAGAGAGAGTTCCTGGGACCGATTCAAACCTGAAAAGGTTGGAACGGCTAGGAAAGCACCCTCCAGCACCCACTGCCAGGCAGCAAGAGAGCGCCCCCCCCACCCGGAAGGGCCAGATCCTGTGACTGCTGTAATGTACAGGGATAGGTACCTGGGATTGGGGCAGTGACACTTTAATGCCCCGTACACTACATGATGTTTTGATGTGGAATACTGAAACCCAAAAACAAAAAACAAAAACAAAAACATAGAACCATGACAAGCAGATTTGCCAGGTCCCAGTTAATCCAGGCTGCATTATAAAATCTAACTACAGTGAGATGATTACAAACATTGCTTCCATACCATCTTCAGTTTCTAAAAACTTTTTTTTTTCAAGATAGCTAATATAAATCTATAAAAAACTGTTGGAAAAACAGCTTTGCTATAAATCTTCCTTTTTTTCTAATGGGACATGGTTAAAATAAAAATATTTCACACTCAGTTGTTTGTTTTTCAGATATTCATTGTTTTCTCAGTGAGTTTAAACATTTTTAAAGGTGGTTCTTGGCACTGACACAATCACTCAGTATATCTGAAGAAAATTTCTTATATTTCTATATGTTTAGTTCTACACAGATGCCTTCATTTTACTCTCTTTTTAGTTCCTTAAAATATTCTTCTGTTTCCATTGTGGAAAGAGATCATATTATCTCTTGAGACATTGTTATAGCAACTTGGATTTACCAAGACCTGCTAGGCTGTTATTAGTACAGGCTGTTTTTCAAGCTCAAGTGATGAAGCATATAGGTCTCTAGAGTAAAGGAGAAGTTCTCCTAATAAAGAGAGAAATATATTCTGGAAAAACCTCACTGCTATAGTGTTTCCCTAGCTTCTTTCAGAGGAGTGAAAACCACAGCAAACTATTAAAGTATTTGGGAAGCTGTTCAAATCGTCTCTGGTTTGCAATGGTCTTACACAGCAAAAGTAAAATAAATGATTTTTTTTTTTTTTCTCTTCACTTTTGGGACAACATTATTGGCAAATACAAGTTGCAAATCATTAATTACAAAATAATTCCATTCCTATATAATGAAGGAATGTATTTTCAAATGAACATTCTATAGAAGTCAGGAACACTAGAAACGATACACAGCACATCTGACACCATGCACAAATTCTTTTTGTAAATAGACTTTCCACTTGTTTATCTGAGGTTAGTGAAGTTAATGTTTCAGAACCGTTTCTGATATATTTTCCATTTTCTTTCCTCATTTTACTTCTCTTTAGTTAATTTTCTTTCAGACTATATATTTTAAAGTTTATGCTTTTGCTCCTTTGTTGTTGTTATTGTTGTGCATTAATATAATGTGCTTATGACAAAGGAAACCTTGAACATCACATGGTATGTTCACTCATGTATTTATATATATAATACGATGTGCTTATGACAAAAAAAATTTTGCACATTGCATGCTATGTTTTCTTAATGGGTAAAAATAGATACTTTGTGTGTGTGTAAACATACTGAAGGAATGAATGCTTCCTAAATCAGGTGTTTAAAAGTAGCTACCATTTAGAATAGGAAAAAAATGTATTTCTTTCATGCACTTTTGTTTCCAAATAAATTAGTTTCTCTGCTAGAATCTTTTTGGTTCTGATCCTGTTCTACTGGATGGATGGGTTGTACAAGTTCCTGCGTGACATAAGGCAAAAATCAGTTATGAGTAGGTGTATTTCTCAAAAGCAGATCCTGCTTATGTTTAGATAAGTCTAGGTAAGAGTTATATCTAGTTAAGTCTCTAAATCTCAGGCACTACACCGTGTTTGCTTCAGGAGTAACATATAGGAGTGCAGCAGGGTTTTTTTCAGTGACAGCTCTATACTCCATGATCTATTCCACCTCAAGCTAGGCTATATCCTAGGTACTGAAACCTGAGGCTGGATGCAGCATCTAAAAGGCATCACTGCTCAAAAACAAAATAAAACAAAAACTAAAATACATCTTATGGACCTGCCTAGTGCAGAACAGAACATAATACAAAAGCTGATTTTATTAAACAAATGTGAATTCTGTTTATAAAACAGAATCTCAGGTTCATGGATATGTGCAGTGGAGTATCTGTTATTTATTCTGTTCTTCTCTGGTACTTTCCTGCTATAAATTAATACTAGCTAAACAACTTTAAGGGCTTTTCAGCTCCTTTGAAGTGCTTTTCAACGCTACCAAAGTGGCATAGTTTATTTCAGCCCATAAAAATCAAGTATGAGGTGATAAAATATCTGAATATTTTTTAAAAGAACATACTTTGATAGGAAAAATATTGAGATTGATTTTGACAGAGCTCTAAAAGGAGACAATAGACCTGTTACATTTCTTTGTTAATTTGCACTGTGGGTTAAATGGTATAAAATGCATTCATTCAGACTTATTTTCAGCACATTTGTAAATATGATTTTTGACCTTGGACTTGGCAAATTCAGTTTTATATGATTTTGGTTACGGTGACTAAGATACCTGTTTATATAATCCAGGGTAGAATGCACTCTTGAAGTTCCTTGGCAAAACTTCTAGAGGAAGATTTTACTCAGGAGGTCTAGATATCACTTTGTTGTAGAAGTTGCTATTCCATGCTGATCTTGGCAGCTGTCATTCTACAAGGCATGACAATAAGCTTGTTAAATGGAATAAAATATTACCAAGCAGGGCCTTTCAGATGGCATTCAAGTATTCCCACAGTCTTTAGGTATTGTAAGTACTTTCCTACTGTGAATAAACCACTTCAAGCAGAAGGTCTTCCTTTCAGAATTTTATAGCTCTATTATTAATTGTCTTTGTATTTCTTTTGGTTGGTACATTTCAGTGGTTTCTTTCCCTACACATCTGTATACATTGGTTCTGGTTTGTTTAGTAATATTTCGAACTTTGATACATGTAGGCTACATTGAGAGAATACCACTGTCAAGTACTTGATATTGACTGGATGCATTTTAAAAATGACAAGAAAACTGTGAACATGAAGCCATTTGGTGAAAAAGTCAAGCTTAATACTATATTATGAATATTCTTCACCACCGCATGGTAGTTCACTCCTTCCCTCCATAGTGTTATGGGAAAGAGAATAAAAAGAAAAGATTGAGATAATGATGAAGTCATAGGGTTGGGAGGGGCCTTGAAGATCATCTGCTGTGTAAAAAAGCTTGATAAGAAATTGATAAAAACAAATGGAAGGAAAAACACGATAAAAAACGAATAACAAAACAAATAAAACTATTAAAGCACAATGCATTTGCTCCCCACCCTTTGACTGATGCCCATCCAGTCCCTGAACAGCTGCAGCCAACTCTGCCAGTTTTATAGTTCTTATGGCATGAGCCATCCCTTTAGACAGTTTGGACCACCTGTACTGGGAAGTTGTGTCCTCCTCAGTGTCAGGACAGTGCAAGAACCAGAGAAGCCCTGAGCTCTCTGCAGGCAATGTTCCACAACATCTGAAATATCAGTGTGTTACAACCTCTATTTTGATGCTAAATCCAGAACACAGAGCTGGTACTAAAAAGAAAATTAACTCCATCCCAACTGAAACCAGAACATGCATTTGCAGAGACGTGACTCAATTTGCTAAAAGTAGCTTATGTAAATAGAGTGGATCTGTTATCACTTATAATCACCTTGAATAAACACATGCAGATTTGATTTCTGGGTTCTAATAAAGTTCATAGAAGCTAAACTTGTATTTTCAGCTAATAGTACAAAAAGTACGATTGATCACTTATTCTTTCAAGAAAGTGTTTCCCTAATCTGTATTGCAAACTGCAGTTCCACTTTTGCTTTCAGACATATCAATTAGATATTGACTTAGAAAGTTTGTGCCATCCTTTTATCTTTTCAGCAGGGGAAAAATAAAAAGTGCGTGCACAAGCTCTCATCCATTAGATGTCTCCTGTCCTGGGAGACTGTGGCAAGAATTTAGAATTATTTTAGACCCCCTGGGGGAACCCATGAAAGAAAATACATTCTGTACAACATGGTGTGCTTACTGCTCTCCTTACGGGCTGTTTTCCTGCCTGTTTCTGGCTTCACTGTTGATGGCAGTAAGGGCAGAATTGCCACTGTATCTTGTAACTTTGAACTGACTGTAAAGGACAGTCATGATTTTAGGTATTAGCAATAGAAACATGGAAATTTCAGGTTATTTCAGTTCAAAGTTGAACCGCAAACGCTATTCTATTCTTGTGACCAGTAGACTACCAAAACAAAATAATGGTTTCTAAAAATTCAGTATTCACAATTCAGAATAAAAGAATTGAAATAAAAATACGACTAAAAATACATTTTCTAGTAATACTTTACTTGCCCAAGCAGTACTTGGAAATAAAGACTCCTTCCTTTAGATAGCCCTTCTCTAACTTCAGATCATCCAACTTGCAGTATTAGTAAATCATTCATTACTGTGGAAAATTTTCAATAGCATGTTTTTTGTTTTGTCTACAGTATATTTTTCTGATGCATCATTTTCCTACAAACTGCATGTATCTCTCTGAGATGCTGACAGTCAATATTGTCAAATATTTTCTGAATAAAATCTGTAAAAGGATGTCATGTGTACCCTGGTGGTATTTTAAGATACGTATGAATCTGGGTACCTCTAAGTTTTATGAAATAAGTTAGGTAGCGAAACACCTCAATCCAATGAATATATAATGCTATCAATTCATCTCATAAAATGACATATAAAACCCTTTGAAATGGAAGGAATGTACTATTTTCACATTGATTTTTTTTTTTTTATTTAGGTTTTTTTTTTTTTTTTGGTAATATGAAGTCTTTGATAATTTTGCATTTTGCATTGCACAGGTCCCTACAGCAGGTCACACAGGTCGGCATCCAGGCAGGTCTTGAATCTCCAGAGAAGGAGACTCCACCACCTCCCTGGGCAGCCTGTTCCAGTGCTCCGTCACCTCACTGTAAAGAAGTTCTTGCGCATGTTTGTGCAGAACTTCCTATGCTGCAGCTTATGTCCGTTTCCCCTTGTCCTGTCTCCACACACTGCTGAAAACAGTCTGGCCTTGCCACTCTGCCCCCTACATCTTAGATATTTATAGACCTAGGTCAGGTCCCCTCCCAGTCTTCTCAGAAGACGGAATTGAATGAGACCCTTGAATCCCAGGGTTTTCATTGCATATTAGGAAGAATTTATTTACAGAAAAACTGAATCAGCATTGAAACAGGCTGCCTAGGGAAGTGGTGGAGTCACCAAGCTTAAAGATGTTCAAGAGACATGTGGATGTGGCAATTTGAATATGGTTTAGCAATGGAATTGGCAGTGCTAGGTGGATGGACTTGGTGATCTTAAAGGTCTCTTCCAACCTAAACTATTCTATGATCTTTAAGGGTTTCTTCCAGCTCAAAACAATCTGCGATTCTATGAAAATGTAGTTGAGTAATGGGCTTTTATTTCCTGTTAAATAAATAATAACCCTACTTTAGACATTGTAACACCTGAATTGTAGCAGGAATTAAACCATGCTGTGAGTGTTTTCCTTACGTTATGAGTGTACCTTTTCATCTTGGGATCACAATGGGTAGCTTTGGCTAGTTGGCTGGACCAGAGGAGTATAACAGTGCTTCCATGGCTGGGAGCTGCTTGAGGGTTTGAGTGGTGCTCTGGGTGGAAGGAGCTGTGATCCATGGAAAGAACAGGGAATGGACTTCTTGGATATCCCTCAACCACTGTGAATGTTGTGGATGAAAGTGACATAATCAGATACTATTCTATTAATCTTTGAGCAATTTTTACTCTTTAGTACTTGTTTTTTTCAGACTGTTCTTTCACATATGTTCCAAGCTTCACTTACAAGTTAAAGGGACTTTAATTGCCCCTTTAATATTGAGTTCACATGCCAATGAGCACCTTTTCTAATTTGTCTGGATGTTGCCATTTGTTGTTGCCTTTGTTTACTGGTTCTTAGTCTTTTTCATTGTTAGTATTTTGAGTCAAGTCTATATGTTCTATTTCTGTGGCATTTTATACAGTCTTCACTCCAGTCTTCATGCTGGCAAGACAGTCGCTCCAGCTAAATTCCATAGCTTGTGAGGGGTGAGAAGGGAGGAAGATGTGCCTGTACATGTCATTAAATTTCTTATTGCTGAATCAGAAACTGTGACCCTGCATGCTATTGAAGGAAAATGGATGAAAAAAAGTAGGTGTTATGTTATAATTTTACAGGTGATTTAGATAATGATTTCCAATGAATCATTGTCCTAGACATTCTCAATGCCTTCTTTTGTCCCTCGTTCCAAAGACAAGGATTAAAAAATAAGATTATAGTTAGAATAGGTCGCTGAATTTAATATCATTTAGGGAAATGATTTTATCACACTTCTCTTAAAATGTAATTTTATGTACATGCTTTGAGTATTCAAAGGATGAAATTAAGTGTGGCAGAGGAAAGTAAAATTATTTCTTCCAAGCCTGCAAATATTGCTAGTTGTATTCTAATGTGATGCCTTATAAACAAATACTTTGCTTTATATACTGCCTTGTCACATTCAATGTCTTTCAGCAAATGCCTCAAAAATAGAGATGTTGGTATGAAATAACCTTATTTTAGGTGTGTGTGTAGGTGGTGTGGTTATATGAAGATACATCTGTACGCAAATGAAAATATAGTGTTCAGTTGCATCTTAAAAGGCTGCAGTGAACATAAATGGGTAATTTTTTAGGTACTTTGGAAGAGCATCGGCTCTCAGATTACAATATGTTAAAATCTAACCATGATACAGTAAAGACAAGTAACTTGGCTGAATTCTTCAAGTTAAAAATTTCCCACTAACAGTCACAGGTATTTTGAATAATGACACAGCAATGAAGTACAAATACATATTATTGTTTCATTATCTTCCTATTGACACCACATGGTGTGTACCTGCAGAGGTGAGGAATGGGTAATGAGAAACAAGGAAGAAGTTCTAATACTGAATTGTCCAATGTAAAATCTAGCTGTTAAGAGTCTTTAATTCTTCTGGAAATGCATAGTGGTTTAGGCTGTGTCTGTGTTGAGCAATACTTGCAAAACAGGGCATCTAAGTTTCAGTGAGCCAAAGAGTAAGTGAAAAGCATGAAGTGTCAGGAAAAAACACTTTTATATGCTAATAGTGAAGGGCATAAATGTGTATTTAGAATACAGTAACGGGATTTTCAGCAGATTGGGTGATGCAGATTATTTCTAACATATTTGTCACTTTTCATTATAGTAAATGATTTAAGAGATTTTTTTTATTCCAACTTTCACTCGTGAGTGAAAGTGTAAAATGCTATTTTGCAGTTACATCAGCATAAAGAGGTGATTGAGAATCCCATCCTTTTGCGTTTTATTTAATATCTGTGAGAAACGATAGAGGTGGTGATTTGTCTAATTGCTCTACTGTAGTTACAATTATAGAGAAAAGGTCAATCTAGTCATTGTCAATTAAGCTGCAAAGGAAAACACGTTTATAGCCCTGAAGAACCATTATGTCAATTTTATGCTTTTCATCAGCATATAGCACGTTTGCTGGGATGTATAAATCTTATCTTTTTTGGTATTACAGCAGACTTGTATGTAATACAGGCAATTGGTGCTGTTGAGTAGAGATAACCTTAAGCTACTGTCTGTTAATTGCACATTCTTTCATTGTCTCAGATTTCCCAATATTTGTGTACAGTAAAAGCTAACTACTGTATGGAGTGGGAATGGGGGAGCCAGATGGAGGTTTGATCCTTCTACCCTCATGCAGTTAGTAAATGATGAGTGAGAGGACAAAATCTGTAACTTGTAGTTATTCTAGTTGTGTTGTCAGCAAAATTGGCAAATGCCTAAGAGCTACCTCTTACAAATGGAGATATTCTGGTGTAGGTATCCTCTCTGCCCTTTGAAGAAGTCATGCAAGTAACATTCTAGGGAATGTTTTTTTCTTTTTTTTTCTTTTTTTTTTTCCTTTTTTTTTTAATTATGGTTATTGTAAGTGGTAATACATAAGGTAAGAGAGAAGTAAATCTAACAGTACGTGTATAATTAGGTGAAATGCCAGCATTTATGATAGATTCATTTTTAATTCATTTTAAGGTTGTTGTTTTTTTTTTTTTTAACTGTCCGATCTTCTACAGTTATAGCAAAGTGACCCTATTTTATCAAAAATCATAGAAACTTTTGTGTTGGAAGGGCTGAAAGACTTCAAAGCTCATCCAGTCCAACAACCCTGCAATCAAGAGGGACAACTATAGCTAAATCAGGTCGCTCAGACCTTAGTGCAGCCTGACCTTGGATATTTCTAAGTGTAGGACTTCCACCACCACTCTGTGCAACCTGTTCCAGTGTCTCACCTCCCTTATTTTAAAAGCTTCTATCTCATATGCAATTTAAATTTCCCCTCTTTTACTGTGAAACCATTTCCCCTTGTCCTGTCACAGCAGACCCTCTGAAAGAGTCTGTCCCTTCTTTATTACAGTCCCTCTTAGATACCGGAAGGTCACTGCCAGATCTCCCAAGAGCTTTCTCTTCTCCAGACTGGACGACCCCAATTCTCTGTGCCTGTCCTCTTAGGAGAGGTGTCTCCCATCCCTTGGATGATTTCTGTGACCCTCGTCTGGACTTACTCCAACGGGTCCTTGTCTCTCCTGTATTGAGAACAGAGTACTCCAGGTGGCACCTCACCAGCATTGAGTAGAGGGGCAGAATCACCCTCCTCAACCTGCTGGCTGTGCCTAACTGTTACAGTTATGCCATCATAAAAAGCAATAACGTTGGCAGGCAGCACCTGCTTGTGATGAAGCCAAGCTGGTTGTTCCATATCACTTCTGTCTCTTCCATGTGTCTTAGCAGAGCTTCCAGGAGTATCTGTTCCATGATCTTCCCTGAGGGAAAGGTAAGGCTGACAGATCAGTAGTTCATTCTTTCAAACCTTCTTAAAAATGGGTGTGATACGGCCTTTTTTCTAGTCATCAGAAACTTCACCTGACTGCCATGACTTCAGATATCATCGAGAGTGGCTTGGTGACTACATAGACACATAGACTTACGGTTACTCATGTTCCTCAGGCAGTCATGTATCTGATTTTTCTTTACAACAGGAGGGGTATTGTTCCCTAAGTTCTCACTCTCCAAAGCATCCACTGAAGGGCTTATAGAGCATGTGGATATATTTTTTCTCTTTTTCACTTCTCTAATTTGTTTATGGGAAGTGGTATTTCACCTGATGTGTATTTAGGCATCAGCCAATGCTGTTGTTGTCCCTTCCTGTCATTCTGCAACTTTTAGCAAACACTTGTTGTGTTTGCACTGTTGGCATTTTCTTTGTGACAGTATTTTCTCCATATTGTTCTCATTGCCTATTTCAGCCACCTTTAACCTAGTAAGTTTAGCTGTGTATAGTCATGTGTGCCAGAGGCACACTTGTTGTGCCTCTGGGGGAGCAGATTTAAGAACAACTGCTGTATAACAGTGGCTAAGAGATAGGAGAAAGATATAAGAAAAACAGCCACCAAGGTCAGTGCAGGAGGAGGGTGGGAGGTGCCCCAAGTGCAGAGCAGAAGCTTCCTGAAGCCCAGGAGAGGCTTGGTGGTGGGTCAGGAGAGCTGGGGGAGCTGCTGCCTGTGGAAACAGTGCTGGAGCACCTCCTGAAGAATGTGCCCTGCAATGCAGAGCTGTGTTGGACCAGTGTTGGGAAAGCTGCAGCATGTGGGAAAGCCATGTGGGATCAGCTGGGGAAGAGTATGTCCATGGGAGGGACTGCATGTTGAGCAGGAGCAGAGAGCGGCCTTAGAGGCATGGGAGAAATGAAGCCCACATTCCCTTCTTCTTGGTGCTGCCCAATGGAGGGGTTTGTTTTTAGTGCTCACTGCTCTACTCTGCTATCAATAGGCAATAAATTATATAAATCTGCATTAGCTGAGTCTGTTTTTTCCCTTGAGGGCTAATTGGCAAGCAGTCTGTATGTGCTTACCCCTGTCCTTATTAAGAGGTGGAGTGAGAGAGCATTGTGATGATGCTTAGCTATAGCTACATGTGTTAAGCTGCCACAAATGCAGACTGTATAAACTGACTTTGCTCTCCTTAAAGCTCTGCAGCTTTAAAGAGTAACTATATATTTTTTTCATCTCCTGCTGCTATTCTAGGTCAAGCTGAGATCAGCCCTTGAAGATGGTTTTCTGGCCATAGCAGAGCATACTAACATTTTGGATACAGAGGATCTTGGCATAATAATAAATTGGGAAATAGGCTTACAGGTTAAAGTTCCATTGGGGCAAAAGTTGTCATAAAATGGGACCTTGAGACAAAGTTGGATATTTTCCAGTACAAAATACATCATTGCTATTGATTGTCTCTGATGCAGCTTTTTGAAAGGCTGCTTTTTTCAGCTTGAAGCAATAGGAATGAGAAGGTATACAATTGTAAACTAGCTGGTTTGGGGAAGCCTTTAATATCATCTAGTTCCAACTTTCCCCCCCCAGGTAGAGAATTCCCTCCCCCTAGGTCAGGTTGCTCAAAATTACATCCACCTTGACCTTTGACAGTTCTGGGTATGGGACACTGGCAAATTCTTTGAGCAGTCTGTTCTAGTTGCCTCACCATACTCCTGTAAAAGAATTTCTTCCTTACGTCTAAGTGTGATTTCTTGTTAGCAACTGCGGAAGTAAACTTTTTCTGACTCTGCCACAGTTGTAGTGAGGGTCTGTCAGAGAGTGGGAAACATTAATAATATGACAGCTTTCTACGTACTAAAATATGCAAAATAAGTATAAGATTGATGTTGAAATTGGCAGTGGTTTTCTTTGCATTGGTATAGGAACATAAAGTGATAAGGCAGTTTATGGTTAAATAGTGCTTTATCTGAAGCCCTCATTTCTTGCCTTTAATGGGAATCAGCCAAGAAATAAAAATGTGAAAACTAGTCTTCTACACATTTGGAACATAACGAAAAAAACTTCTATTTTTCTCCAAGTAAGCAATTTGGAGTCTACATACCTGGAAATACTGTAAGAGAAAAGCTGAGTTTTCATTGTACCTTAAAAAGATTCTGACTGTGGCGGATGACAGATTGCTGTTTTATGTTGCCAAGGCCTAATAAATAGAGCCTTATATGTCAAATTGGAACTTTGAATCAAAATTTATTAAAAGGAAGAACAACTAGAAATCTGATTTTGACTTAACATCTCAATTATGCATTTTTCATAGTTATTTTATATGCATATGATAGGAACACAGGAAATATGTACATTGGCTGCTCTGAAGGTAATGCCTACTATTTTAGTACGTTGGCCCACAGTGTCAGTGGCAGATGTTGTTGGTATGGCAGTAGAGGTTGAACCTTCCCACTAATATTCCATTACATTTTGTTGCTGTGTAAACAGATGGCAGCAGACGAGGGGTCTGACAGTATGGCATCTGACATGGAAGTGTGTATGGATCAAAGGTGTGTCACTGAATTTGTCCATGCAGAAAAAATGGCACCCACTGATCTTGCTTGATGCCTTCTGAACGTTCATGGAGACCAAATGGTGAATTTGTGAACACAGTGAGGCAGTGAGAGACATGTTTCAGAGATAGTGATAGTAAATCACCTTCACTGGTTCAGATTTTTGTAAGCATGGCTTGCAGTCTCTTGTGGATTGCTCATGAAAATGCATAGCTATTGATGATGACTGTTGAAAAATAATGTTTTGTAGCTGAAAAATTGCTCTATCAAGCAGTGTTATTGTGCTCTTTGTATCAGTTGTAGTTTCCATAAAAATTTAGGAGTTTGTATAGGAAGCATTACTTCTGGAGCATCCTACCTATGTAGAGAATAGTCCATACAAAATTGGATTATTTTTGTGTTACGTTCCCTAACAATATGATCTGTATGTTCCAAAATATTCACTGCAGTGGAAGTATCTAATATGGTTGGAAGGCAAAACAAGGAATAATACCAAGTGATTATATTTAGAAGGAAGATGGGAAAAAGTAGGAAAAAAGTAGAGGAATTTACAGCTGGCCCAGAACCTCAAGGACTATAAACTAGCTGCATTTAATTAATTAGATGTTTAGACTGACAGACATCATTTGAAAGAACTCACAAGACAAAACTGCAGTGGAGCTACTATTTCTTGTGAATCATTTTGCTGTACGTCACCTACCTGACTGCAAATTCTGTGAATGCTGTAGGTTCCTCTATAGGTTACCTTGGTGTATATATTTAAAGCAGGGCTTGAAGTCATTCTAGCATCGCATAACTTCATGTGTTTAGACCCAGCATTTTGATAAGTTTGCATTTGTGATTGCTTTACAGACTTCGTGGGCAAATCTTGACAGGACAAGTCAATGTCGATCAAGATCTCAATTTTCTGCATTATCTCCATATAGCATATTTTTCATTATATTTCTAGGTTTATTTGCTTGTTTGTATTCTTAATACATATTTGATGAAAAATCAGTATCTAATAGAGCTGGTATTACTATGAATTGTGCATCAGAACTGCAGTTAATGTGGATGGGAGGTAAGAGCAGAGAGCAAAGGCAGGGCATGGTCTCCTTGTTTTCCAGAGAAAGAACAAACTCGGAGTTATGTGGAGGTAGATATTGTGCTTAGATATCTATATTTATGATAGATTATGTCGTAAGTGAAGTCGCAGCTGTTGTTTACCCAATCCATCTTCTGTCCATATTATCATCTGGATACAGAGATAAACATTCTGTCTGGTAAATCTTAGTACTTTCAGCAGGAAGCTATGGGAAAACAGCTTGCAGGGAGAAAGATTGGAACAGGATTTCCAGAGCAATTTGGCCAGGGTTTGGAGGCAATACAACCTGAGGGACAAGGTGGAAGCTGCTGGGCTTATTATTTCATCACCTTTGAATGGTTAGAATATACAGGTTTTTTATTTATCCTGGGATTTTTATAGACCTTGTAAAAATAATTTTTTGTTACTTGAAAGTGGGTTGCTGAGGATCTAAAGAAGCAGAGCCTGGACACTTGCAGTGCTTTTGGTAAACAGAGCAGATACTGGGCTTTTGGAACCGATCAATGGGCAGAGACACTGACATTAACAAGCTGGAACAGTATTATGTATAATATTCAGTGGTTCAAGATTGGCCCATGCTTTTTTCTTAATGTTATTCATTAAAAAATGTACACTCATAAGTTATGAGAAGGTAGCTGAATCTTAATGCAAAAGTTTTCATTTTACGCTAAGCAGCAAGTACCTGAAGAAGACTGGTTTGGGGATTTTTTTGGTTGTTGTTGTTGCAATTGTTTGGTATCACAAGAATACTTAAGAGAAAGAAGGAAACAGTTAAAAAAAACCCTGTAAAATAGATGCTGAGAAGTTTTGAGAAACTGTGGTCACGTGAATGTGGTATCAGAGTTCTGTTTTAGGTTTTAATGTTGCTGTCCTTTTTAGCTTAAATCATTTAAACTCTCTCTTTTGTTTTTCCTTTATAACGTAATTGGGAAACGGATCTTTTCAAGATCTACTAATTAAAGGATCACAAATATTTATTATTGTATCCAAAAAGCCCAAATAATGTGGAGAGATATTCTTATTTTGTAAGTTGTGAATTGAATTTAAGAAAAGCAGAAATTACAGTCTATCAGTATCTAATAATATGAAAATCTGCCTGAATATTTAAGGGTCTGATATGGTACATCAGATTTTTAGAATTTGTAATTCTACTGGATTCTGTTCATTTCTTGAGAAAAGGTTAAATGAAGTAGAGTTTAGTATCGTTTATTTATAAACCCAATATTTTATGGGTTAGGCATTTATTGTACTTCTTTTTTAAAACCTGTGTTAAGCTTCCCCCCAAAAGCATTGGAATCTATTCAGTATGTAGTTGCAGAAAGGGTTTGGAATGCTCGCACACTGCTGTAGTACTGCAATATTTAACAGAAGTTGAGATATGTAACTACAGTTTTCCTTTGCAAAGAACACACTTGATTGCTAGGCACATTTGTTCTTTGCATTTACTGTGCCGTCTTATCGCATCTTTTTCAGAATAGGAACTATGAAGTACTTATTTATTCATTAATTTGAAATCTCATCAGACTCGTGTTTATAAATTCAATCCTCAGAATGAAGTTAATATGATCATTCTTTTACTTTAGAATTACAATCCTGTTTTTTAACGTATTTTGTTTTCTTAACCTGTATCTAGTTTGGTGACAGGTGTGTCAAGACATTTGTAGGAGTCTAACAGTTGTTCATGCTTTCATGTATGTATTCTATGTGTATATAAAATTAATTGAAAAAATCAATGGATGATGGAAGGACAGTGGAGATGGTAAACAGACTGTTGGTTCAAAATCATATTGCTTATCTTAGTGAGCTAAACCCACAATGACAAAATGCATTTCAGTATAATAACAGTAATATTCAAAATTGTTCATTTAAGAATAAGAAATGTAAAATGTACTTACACAATGAGGAATGAGCTGCACTTTTGAGAGCAGTGATTCTGAAATAGATTTAAGGGTTAAGAAGAGGGATCACAAGCTGAACATTGTATGGAAATAGCATTTGTTAGCCTTATTTTGTCTTTAAATATACCCTTTAGTGGGAATGATATCATAATATGACAAACATTACTGTTATTAATATTTTAAAATAAAGCAGATTGGTCTTTTAGCACTTCAGCAAGAATATTAAGGTGACTGAATTTCAAAACAGGTGTAGAAATATTTTAAGATAGCAGTTGTTGAAGGCTTTAAAAGTATAAATAGGAATGGAAGAACAAGAAGTAGACATTTAAATCCAAAGTGAAACACATGCTAAATAATTATTTTCTTAGAGTGAATTACGAAGTGAAGTGAATTCTGCATTTTTCTTTTCTTTTTCTCTCTCAGTTTTCTGATTGTAATTGATAGGTCTTAATTTTTCCAGTAACTACGTATGGGCTTAGTGGTATACTATGTAATTGGGATAGGATCATCAGCTTGCAAGGGAACTCAGAAGGCCAAGCAGTATCATATATGAGACAAGAGCAAGTTCCTTAGGGCTTTGTCCAGGTGAATATCAGTTTCTCTGGCAATTGTGTCACTGGTTGTCTGTTGTTATGGGAGAAAAATCTGAAATAGGCACTCAGATTAAAATTATTTTGTCTCAATTTGCATACACTTTTGTCATTCTCTTAGCATGCACTGCAGTTAGGGGCCTGCCACTATTCTGCTGTTGACCTACTGATGAGGAAAGTTGCCTCAGGTCCCAAAGGAGCTGTACCTCCTCCAGGCTGGAAGTGCTCCAGCCCCATTGTCCTGTCTGAGAGCTGGGTAATGGAGAATAATCACTATCAGCTTCTCATACAGGAAAGAATATTTTTGGACACCTTTGCTGCCAGAGTACATTCCCGGGCCACGTTCATCTTGCTGTTTTCCAGCACTGCTTCCTTCTCAATTCACATTTTGTGCCACTGCCAGAGGTCCATCCCTTTGCAAACAGGTACATAAACTCAGCTACAGAATCATAGAACCAGAGGATGGTTTGGATTGGAAAGGATCCTTCAAGATCATCTAATACCAGCACCAATGTGCTGATCCTTACTCACCAATGCTATGTAGAGGAAGTGAATACATTTGAAATTGATTTTGCGTAGTTGATGCGTGATTGAGCAGTTACTACATTTCCGTATACTTCATTTCTGTAGTTAATGCATTTCAAACTGATTTACTTCAGTTAATTCATTGTTATACACTATGCTGGTGTTTGAAAATCTTGAGAAATACGAGCTGTTTTGTGGGATCTTTGATTGATATAGGTGCTTTAGGAATACGTAGATTTATAAAGGCAAAATGACACCAATCTATGAGCTTTTTGTATGTTGCTCCAAATACTAGCAACTAGCTCAGAAGGTCACAGTAATGTATTTTGGGTGGAAAAGAATGGCACTGAATTTACTGTTAGTACTGTGCCACAAAACTCAAAGACAGCTTGCATGTATAGATGTATAGAATGGCAGATTTTCTTTTAATACTGTTTCTGAAAGATGTTCCCAGGAGTTCTTTTGTTTCTTTGTTTGTTTTCCCATAGCCACTACATACATATTCTTAACATTCATGAAAATATTTTATAAATAAAAACACTGTACAGAAATATTAACTATTGTTGTCTGGTAAATCCTGGTTGATTTCTATTAATTTTTTAGCTTTTTTTTTAATGTACCTTAAGTGCTTTAAGATAATAGATCCCTGCTACTGCCCTCGAACTCTCATATTTTTGTCCAGATTTGTTACGAATATATGTCCTTTGTTGTATTTCTGTATGTATATTATCTTTTTAAAAATCTGTTTTCGTGTTACCAAAAGCATGGTTACATTGGGTATTGTATAACCTATAGTAACATTTAAAGATAGTCTCATATAAAATGTATGCTTTGGGCAGTGATTAGCCTCATAAATTCTGGTTCACAGTACATCTGTGTAATTATTGTTAAAGCCTTAGGCTATTAACAGATCATTAAGCAGCCTATGTTTTTTTTTCTTTATACATTGTGTAATGCTTCTGTATTGTCAAAAAAAAAACCAAACCACTAGTATTTAGATACATAGTTAACCTAAAGAGTTTCTAAAAAATTACAAGTTGAGCCAGAAAAATTACGTTAGCTCTTCATGTTTTATTAAATAATCTTTTTAAATGGTTTGCACTGTTCCATGGCTGTAACAACTTAAATTTGCAATTCTACTTTTTTACTGGATATACGTGGTCATGATTCTGTTTCATGTTTTATGCAAGCCATGTTGTATGTAATCTTTTCAGTTAAGGTTACACTTATTCAGATTTAAGTTTTTCTTATGGGAAAAACAAAAAAATTCCAGAAAGAAATAACTTACATAATTTTTACAAGCATATTTGAAGAAGAGATACTCATTGACAAGGCATAAGTACTTGCAGCAGAGTTTATGGATGTCTATCTTTTCCATACTCACTATTGGGCAATACTTGCAAAGCATTGGCATTATTAGAGCTGATAAGAAACTAAGTGAAATTAAGCATATTTTGTGAAGAAACATTTGGTAAACCTCACTTTTTAGGCTGAAATTCTATGTATTTGATGTGGTTATTTGGAAAAGATGTGTATAGTACGAGTTCTTTTTAAAAGAAGAGGCTGACAATAATAGGCTGGAAAACTTTACTTATGTGCAAAACTGAAGTTTGTGTTTTTAATTTTAATAAAACGAGCTTCTTTTCTTAAAAAAAGAATATTGATGAAGCAATACTGTCAGATATTATTTGCACAGGTTTTATTAAATCCTCAGATATTCTTGATTATCTCAGTTAATGGAGACTAATATGATTAATCAAGGAATCACAGATTCATAGGGTTGGAAGGCACGTCTGGAGGTCATCCAGTCCAACCCGTGCTGAAGCAGATTCCCTAGAGTAGGTTACCTAGGAAAGTGTCCAGGTGGGTTTTTAATATCCCCAGAGAAGGAGATCCCACAACCTCTCTGGTTAGCCTGTTCTAGTGCTCTGTTGCCCTGAAGGAAGCTTTTCCTCGTGGTTCTGTCAAACTTCCTACATTCCAGTTTTTGGTCCTTGCCCCCCTGTTCTGTTGCTGGGCACCAACAAAAAGAGTCTGCCCCCATCCATTTGACTTCTGCCCTTGATGTAATTATAAGCATTGATAAGATCCCCCCTCAGTCTTCTCATCTCCAGGCGGAAGAGTCCCAGGTCTCTAAGCCAGTCCTGTTAAAGCAGATGCTCCATACTCCCAATTATCTTTCTGGCCTGCTGGATTCTCTCTACAAATTCCCCGTCTTTCTTGAACCAAGGAGCCCAGAACTGGACACATTACTAAAGATGTAGCCTCACTAGGGCTGAGTAAGGGGGAAGGAGAACTTTCCGTGACCTGCTGGCCATACTTTTTAATGTGATTCAGAATACTATTGGCCTTCTTGGCCACGAGGGCTCTGTGCTGACTCATGATCAACCTGTTGTGCACCAGGACCACATATGTGATGAAATTGCTTCCTGGAAAAAAACTGGTTTAGTTTAGCATATCAGTAGCAGTCATCAGTTTATGTACTGTATGTCATTTAATTGGAAAACTGGAATTTACACAAAAAGTTGAGAGGTTCATCCTGAGCTCTGAAAATAAATCATTGAATTTGAGCAGAAAGAAAAAATTATAACCTAACAGTTCTTTGGAAAATCAGGCAAAAAAGTACCTCCTGATACTGAGTTGCTCTGAACAGTGGTGCTGTGGATTTCAAAGAGGAATGTTTGGTCTAACACAGGAAAAATAATAGCAAGGTTATTTTGTTTCCAGTGCTTTAAGCAATGCCAGGAGAATGGATTGGTCAGTGTTAGTACAGATTTGTTTTCCAAAGTAGCTTGAGCAGAATACTATCTTTCTTATTTTTGTTTCTGTCTGAAGATACTGCATAGTGTACTCCTATTAGAAAACACCGTGGATGAATCTTTGTATGGAGTGGGTGAAAGTAAGAGACTGGTTGTTACTACTTGTTTCTGGAAAAGGTCGAAAAGCCGTGTGCTAGGTTTGCAACAGGGATTTACCTTCTCTGTTAAGAAATTCTAACAGCAGTAATAAGCTGTGCTCACAGA
Organism: Lagopus muta; assembly: GCF_023343835.1. Lineage (NCBI taxonomy): Eukaryota > Metazoa > Chordata > Aves > Galliformes > Phasianidae > Lagopus > Lagopus muta. The sequence continues at coordinate 48,499,407 of NC_064472.1, read as the reverse complement.
ATTTATGCTGCTTCATCTGAAGTAACTACTAATCTGCTGTTTTACTACATGTTCATATGTGGCTCCAAGTAAAAAAAAATAAATATAAGCATATGGAAAATCCCGTGCTTCTTTTGGTAGTGCTCAAATCTTGTTAATCTCATTTTGTATATATTCAGGTGGTAAATTCAGAACACACTGAAATACTTCCTTGAGCTGACTATTAAAGTGGGAGAACAGAGGAAGGAGTCATAATCTCCTTGTTCTGAAGTACTTCATCTCTGAAAAACTGCATTTGAATGAAACTGCTATTGTGAGGAATAACTAAAAATCAACTTTTATTTCATTGGTGAACTGATTGAATTAAGAGAATTGCAGATGTTAGTTCAAGCACTTCACAAAGCTTTATTCCAGGATAGAAGTGCTTGACAAGAAGCAAGTGGTTGTGGAATGTGAATGTGGAATAAGCATTTATGGTACTTAATTTTATATTACTTGTCAGCCCATTAAAGCCCAGCTACGCATATTGAACTTTTGTCTCTTGAGACATAGGAAGTTGGATGTATGGTAGTTTGTGTTTCTTCAGGACTTGAGTTTTACGACCATAAATTTTGTTAGATCTCCAGGTTATGTTAATTATGTTGTTGCAGTTCGCTCTTTATGTGCCTTAAAAAAAACATCACTAATTCTGCTTTGTCTGCTGAGTGTCTGCACTAAGTCTCTCTGTTTAATCTCACAGTGTCAAATGACAGTGGGAGATGATAAGTACTTTAGAACTTGTTTTCTTTGTATTACTTTCCAAAACATTTCTTAAAACAAAAAATGACAATACAAGATGTAAAAACTTTCTTTTAGCCATAGCTAAAAATCTTATCTTACAGTTGTCTTGCATTTTAGTTATATTAATAATAGATACTTGGAGGTTTGTTTGTATGTGTTTCAAAATAATATCTGTTGAGCAATGGAGTATGCCAGTGGTCATCTCAAGTGTGGATATTTACAATGAAGTCTTAACACAGAGGAATATAAGAGCATTCACTTTCTTGAGTGCACTAAATCCATGCTGGTGTTTATCAGTATATGTGGCTTATGTGTGGTTTATTCATGCTTAGCTGTGAGCTATGAGTAAACCAGATTGCGTGGAACACGTCAGGACCTCTGATAGCAGCTGGGCATCCCCTGACTTGATGGGTGGCATCCCTCTTTTTCACAGAAGTGGAGTAGGTATACCTAGCTGAGCATGTTTCCTACCAGAAGTGGGAGCTTTATGAAGTGATGAAATTTAGCAACTTTTTTGGAAACACATATTAACAATCTCACTATTATTTCTCAATAAAGTGTTCCAGAGAAGTTTCTAAGTTGTTTTTTGGAAACAAGAGGGGAAAAAAAGAAAATTGTGCTTTGATCCTAATGTTTCTGATTCATTCAACAAAATGCATCAAGTCTTTGTTCTGTGTTCTGTTTTCTCTGCACACAATGCTGCCTGCTTACCTTTTATTTAGCCATCTGATTGTTGCATGTTTCATTCTCTAAACCACAACAGACCACTGGTGTAAAGTGATTTGTTGTCTCTTTCCTTTTCTATACTGTTCCTTTTCTGAAGTATACAAATAAATATATAGAAATATTTGTGGTAATTAAAATATTATGTATTCTTCCAGTTATCATGTTGTGATGATACTAGGTCACTGCCATGGCACATTTTGATTCGAGTCTTGATCAATGTTCTTAAATAAAAATTTTCCTGAGGAAGCAGCTAATGATCCAATAATAAAATAACAACATTTGTAAGTACAGATAAATAGAACTTTGCTAACACTGTGTTTGAGTACATGCTAGGAAACACTGGGGAATGAGTCTGACAACAGGGACTAAAAAAAGATTACCAAGGCCATCTGGAACACTTCATAGATTTAGATAGTTGGATTTTGAGAGTATTGCTGCTTGTCTCACAGTGCTTCTTAAACAGTATTATTGTACCGTTACTTGCTTGGAATGTTTCCTATACCTTTCCCAGCATGTCTTAGCAAACATAATGTTTGTGTAATTTTCTGTTCAGAGAAAGGAGGAGATGCAGAAGCATGGATGCCTGTCTAGGGGAGTTCTGGATTTCGGTCTGTGCTGACAGTGTTGGATTGCTGTTTTGGGGGACTCAGATTAGCCACTGCAATTGAGATGCAAGGTCAAGGATTTCTTGCGCACACACACTTTTATCTGTGAGGAAGTAGTTTGGTTGGAAAAGCCCATGCACAAAAATAAAAACCTGTTAGATGCATAAATAAATAGATGTATTAAGCTTGTATTCAGTCAGTAAGTATTTCAGGATTTCAGTCCTTCACAGCTGTATCCAAAAGCTGTAAAAGATCTGGAGGACCTGACGGTGGCTTGGTTATGTCCATAGAAGCCCAAGTTTTTCATTCCATGTTTTTAAATGTAAAGCAACAGAACAGTGCTGTCAAATGCACGTGCTCTGATCTAATCTGCTTTCTGGGTTTGCCAGCTGCATACCAGCTGTGCTGACCTGAGCGTTGCCAGGAGACAGCTGGGCAGAGAGGCTCTGTGCAAACCCGCAGCGGCAGGGGGAGCTCAGATCAATGAAATCTGTTTTTTTATGACTGTCGAAGGAGGAAGGTAGGTGAGCTGGGCCCTGGTGACTGCCTGTCTTGAATTCATATGAAAATCCAGAAAGCAAATATCATTTCAGTGAGAACTGAATTAACCAGTTCTGGAGTTTCTCTGATAATTGAGACAAAATGACAGTATCTAGTGGTAGTATCCTGCGTTCTAATAAACACTGAGTTGGAGTAATACTGGCAGCAGGGCTACACCCAGTACAATATTTTAATTCTGTTATATTTCTGTATCTGGGCTTCTGTCTTTATGATTACTGTGTAACAACTTATAACTGAAGCAGCTTGACTTGTCTCGATTTATGTTCTGGTAGGATTTGAAAAATAGGTGATTTCAAAATGGTGTGTTTGAAAGCAAAGAATTTTCAGCATGTGAACTTTAATGGGAATTTCCTGACTCTTCTCTGTCACCAGAAAGTTAGCAACAAAAGTATGATAGAAAGGGAAGGTGACAATGAGAGACTGTAAACCCAGATGCATAATCCGATTGTGAATCCATTGAGGTGGAGTTGCAGAGAGATAAAGCATAAGATAAACAGAAGTCATTCATTGATGTTATGAAAATCACTGTATTGACCTGCTATCTAGCGAAAGCATTACATGGGTCTAATAATTATTTTGCCTCAATTCCTTTCCGTTTATTCTGTTACTAACATAAAATTTTTCAGATGCAGTCTTGAAACTTAGTTATTTTTTTCTTTTGTGTAAATGACATGTTGAGCTGTGAATTATGTAAGTAGACCAAAGTACTCAAAGTTTCTCTGAAGAGATAGATTTCTTTGTCAGTATGTAGTGCAGTTGCAGCAAATATTCTTACTCTGAGTTCACTTGAGCAACTGTGTGGTGCCTGTACCTACCCAACGCCATGTTCTTGACACACATTGCCAATGTATTAGCTGCAGGTTATGAGTCTTCCCATAGTCTTTTCTGCCCTTTTGATCATCTTTAAGTTTCTGGTATCATGATTGCTTTTCTTATGCTTGTTCTGCTGCGACTCATGCCTCTTTTCTGTCTGTTTCATTCAACAGTACCATCTTCCTGCTTTTCCTTTTCAAAATTTGTTGCATGAAGGTGGCCTATAAGGCTTCAGAGCTTACTGGTCTTTATGTATTGAGCTTGACTAGTTGTTGCTTTAGCTGAGGAGGTTTTTGTAACTTAAATAAACTTCCTAGCATTCTATTAGAATTCACACACTGAAGTTAGGTTTGTGTTTTAACACTTTCTCAGCTTGCAACTTTTCACACTCAGAATTCTTCCCTTCTGTGATGTTCTCGTTATCCCTTTCAACAGAACCATTTTTCAAATTCTTTCCTGTATCTTTTACAATTAAAAGAATAGTACTACTGTCTTCTACTCTGCTAAATCTATTTTTATTGTTCCCACTCATCACCTGTATCCCTGTAGAATTTGTATTGCCCTCTGTTCTGCAAACTGGCAAATCAGAGTATCTTGACATTGTGCATCCTGTTGCTTCCTTCTTTTATGCCATATCAGTCAGATTTGTAGTGAGTATGTGGGAGTGTCAGGTTATCTGTTTGAATTTTATTACTGTGCTTAAAGTTTAACTAAGTTTAAGCAGCGTGCTTGGGCTGAGACTTTTTGAAAAAGGACTTGTGAAAAACAATGATTTTCAGTGGCATATTTGTTTTCCTTAGAAGATTCCTTACACTGTTACAGTACCAAATTTCCTATAAGAGTATATTATGTTTTGCTGTGATAGTCTTCGCTAATTTTTGGGATTTGTAATACTTCCTTACATTGCCAGTATCATAGCTAAGACTCATTCTTTGGTGTCTTGCTTCGTGAGAGTGAAGCATTACTCCTGAGAGTATATAGTTTAAAAATAGATTGTAAGGGAGCTTCTTCAGATTTTCTCTGTCTTATGGCTATATCAGAGCTATTGCTAGTTCTGAAAAATACAGAATGATTACTTTTTCAACCAAATCAATCTCTAGACCTGTATAATGCTGAGAAAGATGAGATTAATAATCACATTAGAAAGTTTAGAGTACACGTCAATTAACAGCTCTGCAACTGCAGATTGATTTTAATTGTAAAAATTTCTGTTATGGGCATCATTTTAAGTATACTGTAATTTACAATGCAAAACATAATCTACTCTATTCCCTAGTAGTGAAATAGGGTACTCAAAAGATACTTGGTTCATGCCTGGGGAGAATCATTAAATGAAATTGATAGTATGATCCCAATGAATGAAGTGCGTATTTCAAAATAGGAGTCTGAAAATGCTAATTGTAGTCTGTGAGGACATCAGATACTCTGATTTTGTTTTTCTTTCTACAAAATAATTCTGGAATATAGTGGCCTCTATGACATGATGCAAATCTATTTTAGTCTAGGACTTGCTACTGTGATTGCTTGGTTGTGCCTTAGGCTGTGTTTATTGGAAATCCAGAGTTTTGCATGTTGAGATTCAGAGGTAGTCTTACAAGAATGGTAGGTTTTACTGCCAGCTCTTAAAATTATTCCAGAACCAGGTAGCAACACCTCTGTGGAAGCCCACTGAAAACTGGAGAACTTTGTATGGATTCCAGGGGATCAGTGTCTAAATGAATCCTAGCTGACTGCAGATCTGTTTCACAGTTAAGATATTTGTCATACAGTGAGTTTTGTGTGTGATAAACATCATGTGGGGAAAGGTAAGTCCTGCACTCCTACATCATTGCATCAGTAAGTGGATTTTTTTTAGAAGCAACTTTTATTTTTCAAGTGAAAAAGAGATGTAATTCATCTAGGAAAATTCTCTTTAGATGAACTGCTCCTGTCTTCCTTAATATCTGAAGCAAAAATATTGAATTATTAAATTTAAATGTGGATGCAACAGTAACCATTGCAGTGGGATTGCTCTGACATGATTTCTTTATGCATTTTGTGAAAATAATATCTTTAATTACATAATACTGAAAAATGTTTTTCTGAATGTGTAGCTTCACATTCGGAAGTTGTTAAAATCATCTTCTGCCTACAAACGTGTCTCCCCTGCAGCTTCTTTTAACAACTGACAAAAATGCTCAACATCTTATTAAAAAATGCATCATACTAACATATAGCAATGAAATTTCACATGATTTTCAGCTCTGCTTAGTAGACTTCTGTTGCATTTGAAACTTCACAGGAAGAGTGACAGCCAACAAGATACTTTAATTCTTTGAATGCTGTAATACTGGTTGCTTCTGAGCATGCTATAATGACAAACTACAGTCAGCATTCTCCATTTACTTTACAATACTTCTGAACTGATAAAAACAATTAAGAATCGATGAATCTGGCATAGCTGAAATTTTTTTAATCTTTCCATCTGCAGTAATGATATAGAAAATGTATTAAGTAATAACCAGGTGGATTTATTCTATAATCATTCTTACATCAGAATTCTTGTAATGCTGTCTGAATCTGCGACTAACAGGGAATCATCTAAATCTAAAAAATAAAAAATTTTAGCTACTTCAACAGGATTGTAGTTGGTCCTATCACAGGGTGTCAAGATTTTCTCATGTAATTGCACAATAAGACTTTAAAAGAAACCACCTACCTTTACTAATTTCTGAAGAACTGATCCACAGTTGTTTTATGACACATGAAGAAAATCTACTGAAAAATCCAGTTTGTTTCTGTAATGATTGTTTAGTTCTGAGTGCATAAAACTTTTCTCTCACTGACAAAGCAAATATGCATATACATTTAACAGTTTGAGAAGGTATTATATATGTGATCTTAATTACTGTTTCAGACATTCTGTTCTGTTAGTCACCTGTTTTCACTTTTGTCTGTGTTCTTTTTTGGACAAACATGTGGTTATTGATAGTGTTGCTGTGTTGGATGCATACTGTGAAAGGACAGATAAAGTATGGAAGTTTGGCTGCCTTGGAGTTGATGAGAATCTCTGACAGTCTGTGGTAGAGAGTCTTCAGAATATTTTGGGTTTTGGATGTGCCCTCAAAATCAACTCCAACCTGCTCAAACTAAAGCAAATTGGACTTTGTAACTCAGTGCATATGTTTTTGAAGATAGGATTTCAGTAGTTGTATACTGAACACGGTGGAACTGTGCACCAAAGGCCTTTGGTTCATGCAAGGTGCCCTGAGTTTATCTTAAAAGATGGGGCTGTATAGGATCAAACTACCTGAACATATTCTGTTTTACCTATTTCCATAAACCAAAGGTTGAGAGAAGCAGCAGTTTCCCCCCAAACTATTCATGGTCGTTTTTGCTGTCTAAACAAAATCTCCCACTGGATTCCACTGCAACCTGCATGAATTGGAGAGGTTCTCTGGACTACTTCTCATCTGAACATTGCAAAATGATTAGCTGGAACTCCATGCATACTTGCAACTGTCTTTTCAGCATAGAAATATTTTAAGCAGATATATATTGGCAAAATAGTCCTCCTATTGCTCTTCTCTCTGTAATCTCTGGCATTATTTGAAGAAAACCAGATTTAAGATACTTTGATTTTCTTGGAGATTGCCTGGACTGAGCAACAGATAAAGTTCTGCAAAGTCTTAATCATGGTTTTCACAGTTTAAAGTCCTTAGATAGCATCTAGGAAAACAGGTGATGTGGATCTGTTCTAAGGGTCTTGTAGGCATTTCCATTCACAGAATCATAGTTGAGGTTGGAAGAAACTTCTGGAGGTCACCTGGTCCGTCTACCCCCAAAAGCAGATTGACCAGGACCATATCGAAGGGCTTTGGAATGTTTTCAAGGATGGAAACTCCACAAATTCTCTGAGCAGCCTGTTCCATTGCTTAGGCATCCTCACAGTGGAAAAGTAGTTCTGTATGTGTTCAATCCCCCTAAATCTTCTCTTCTGAACAGTCCCAGCTGTCCTAGCCATTCCACTCAGAAGAGGAGCTCTAGTCTCTTGATCATCTTCTTGCTGCCTGCTGGACTCTCTCCACTATGTTCATGTCTCTTAAGAGCGTACATGGAAATCCTAACACCAACATACCCCACAGTACAGGACTCAGCTTGCTTTGGAATTATTTATCTTTGTATTTCTTTTGAAAGATGCATTTTGCAATGAATATATCGCTGAAAAAGGGACTGAAATTATTTGCATGGAAATTTCTATGCAATTCAGAAATGGTATTATTATGATGTTATTAAATGAAGAAAAAAGTTGTTTATATACAGACAAATCTGCATGGACTCTTGTAAGCATGTATGCAATGCATTTCAAATTTCTAAGAAATAATTCAAAGCAATGCTCAAGGATTGTATCAATTAGAAATAGTTCTGTTTTCTTTTTTCACAACCTGACAAACCTTTACATGATACCTGACAATGGGGTAAGGGAATGGTGTTTGTTATGAAGCTTAAATTGCTAAAGAAGAAGAGGCATAATTTGCTCTCTAAACACATATGCTACGTATCTATTCCCCTAAGCACGTCATCTACTGAAAATACTGTGTGACAATGTAAGGGTTTATGGTTTCTTAGAAGAACTATAAGTTCTTTATGTGGTAAACAACAGTGCTCTCAGTGGGCAAGGAATGATTGTGTAGTATCTCTTGTCCCTAAATACCTTTTATGAGTTTAGAAGCAGAACAACATGCATAAATCTGGTTTGTGTTTAAACTGTGTTAACAAAACAGCTGTAAAGGTTTTCTGTCCTAAAATGTTATTCTACAACATCTTGTCTACATAACCTGCTCTGTATGAAAATATACTAAATTGTTTGGGAGGTGTGAACAATAATCTCTGTCATACTCAGAGGAAAATGTCTTTCCCAGTCTCATTCTTCTATTCCAAGCAACTGTGGCAAATTAAAGAAAATAAAATTCTAAGTTCTCTATGTATCAGTTATACTGTATGTAGGTCTCTGAGCAGTATTTAAAAGACAAAGAACTGAAAACAATATTCGTGCTGACAGCGCACAATCTTACTAATGCAGCTTTAGGAAGCTCATCGTTTTTAAGAACTATAAATGCTCTTTTGTCATAGTTGTAGTTAGTTCAGGAAAGTGTCTCAGCTGTGGTAATCAGCATTTTATTTTTACAGTCTGCTAATGATGTTTTCAATCAGATATATCATAAAAACTCTTTGTGTGAAATGGAGAAACATAAACAGTAAATTGTTGTTAAACCGGGTCCACACTAAATGCCCACAGAAAAATGAATCAGTAGGTTCAAAGAAAACTTGAAAAGAGTTTCCACATGAATATTAGTAAAGTTCTCAGAATTAAGACACTATTATCCCTTATTTTGTTCTACCTGAGAGTCAAAAAAATTTTATCCAACTATGGGAAGAGATAAAGGTGAAGTTTTCAAGGTAGTTGAAGATGTACAGTTTCTTGATACCTTTTTACATTTCAAATTAGTTCCCACTCAACTTTCTATGATCAATACAAGTAATCTGACGTACTCAAGAATATCAGGTAGAGTGCTGGACCCTGAAAACAGAAATCTCATATACATTTTTATGATGTTTAATAAGGAAATGGAATATATGCAGCTCCTCCTGCAGCAAGTGGAATATCCTTTGCTCTCGGAAAGAAATTGAATAATACATGCTAGCTTAAATCTTCTGATAATTATTTAATAATCTGAATGAACAGGAGCAATAGCAGCAAGTCTTCCTCCACACAGGAAGTATGACTAGGAGGCAAAACTCAGAAACACAGAAAGGAAGCATTAGGAAGGTGAAAACAAGGACATGTAACCTGTGAGGGACATTGTCCAAGTGTGGTGGAAGGAGCCTAGTAAGGCCAAATCCGGAGTGGATTTGAGTCTGGCAGAGAATGTCATACAATTGGAAGGGCTTCTGTAAGTAGATGCGTGACAAAAGGAAAGCTAGGGTAAATGTGGACCCACTGCTGAATGTGGCATCTGGGGAGGAAGAACTCCAGGTACTGTTGGAAACAAATCTAAAAATCTGAGCGAACAGTATATAATACATAAATCCTTAGTTGGTTCAAAACGATAGTAAATGGAGCTGACAGATGTAGATGAAAGGGTGTGGAAAGATGGAAGATGGAATGATGGAGTGCACTGAATTTAGATACTATGTATTTAATTTTTTATAGAGGTTTGTTTTTTTTTTTTTTTCTTTTTTTCAGGGATAAGACAAGATGATGGACTAGCAGGTAGGCTATAGCTTCACAATTACAACTTGGGCGTACAGTATTTAGATGGAGTAAAATCATTGTAATCGTTCTGTAATGGAAACTGCCTGTCTTACAGACTGAGGCATCCCACTGTGCTCTCCAGCACTGAGCTTTCAGTGTTAGACCCTTTAATACTGAAAAGTGTGTATCACCAAAATATTTTGCTCTCTTCTACCTTTTCACTTTTGCTAAGCTTGTTAATGAAGATAAGTGTGGATATTTAATTTCCTGTGCTTTTCTTCAGCGTGTTCTTAAGTCTGTTTATTTCCCCAAACTGGAAATGGGTTATGCAAGTGCATTAAGGCAAAAATAGTTTTTAAGTTTATTTAAGACTGATTCCTGAAGTTCCATTGTAGAGGTTCTCTAATTTCATATCATTGCTATGTCATTTTCATTCAAGAAATTTGAAGTTTGGTTGGTTCCCAGTTCCTATTCAACAAAGGGGATAAGCTTCATCTTATCTACAGTATCTTGAAGCTAAGTATTTTAATTTAGTGTTTTGCTGAAAAAGATGGTCTTAACAATTGTACCTTCCTGTTTTTTTCCTTTTAAGAGCCATTTGATCAATATGTGACTATGTTTTTATTATTCCACAATGTTTTGTATTGTTTTACTTTCTTCAGTCTTTGACCCATGTTTCTTCAATCAGTGTATGTGTTTTCTGATTACATCTTTTTTATATCAGCCCAGTTCCAAAATCATATCTTCTGATCCTATTAACCCTACTTAGTCGTTGTTCTTCATATATAGTAAGTGCACATCTTTCCCAGTTTACATTTTTTAGTTTAAGGTTCCTTTTAGCTGTTTCCTAGTAGTCATCCCAGACAAGTGCAGTGTAATTTGTGAGTGTCTCCCAAATAAGGGACTCGCAAAAACCTGTGTCGTGAATTTTTGTAAGATTGTCAATGTTTCACACTTCCTGTCAGCATGGGAAGAATTTTGTTATCATCAGGGAGTTCATGTGTTACAAAGCTAATTTTAGGCTTACATTCTTTATATTTCATACTGGAGCATAAAATCAAATGATTACAGTTTGATTTTCATATTATAGGATACATTTGTAGTCTTGCAGTTATTTTTAATTATTTGTGAATTGTCCAAAGTTGTGAAAGCCACTAAGAAGAAATGATTGAAAGCCATAATGATGCTATCTGTAATAAGATTAGAGTATTATTCTTCTCTGGTTTATGAGAAAATGTAATAAAATAAAATTTTGCTGGTTTCAAATTGCTTCTTTTTTTTTCAATCTGTTTACATTATCCCCAACCTGAAGAGAAAAACAAAAAGCAGAACAAACAAACAAAACCTCATATGAGCAAGCAATAATATCTTTCTCTATCATTTATGAACTCAGTGTTAAATGTGAAATGTTGACTTCAAATGCTAAGTTCAATAATAGATTATGAGACCTGTGTACCACTAGGAATTTTAGAAGGAATGAGGGAGTACCTGAGCATAGATGAGAGTAAGGTGTTATTCCTTTTTAATGTTCCTAGAAGCCACAGTAAATTATGTACTAAAGTAAGTAAGAAGTATTCCATACAGTTGCAGTCCCGGCTGCAGATAGAGGGAAAATGAATTTTCATGACCCAAGTACAAATAGAAATGTTACAGCTTTTTACCAAAAGCTCTCTTCCCAGGGCCTATGTCTCTTCCCTGGGCGGCTGCACCTGTATGTGCACTGTTCAGCAGTTTGTCAGTAGTTCACTTTCAAATTCAATGAATCTGTTCAAATTCATAACAGATGTAAACCTCCCAGTTTGTACAGATACACAAAGTTATGTGACAGTTGAACACTAGCTGCTAATATTAAAAACTGGATGTACTTCTAAATTTTTATATTCTACATAGCAAGCATATTTAAGAATAGCTTTAAAGTTTTTCAGTGTTTGCTTAAGCATATGTTAAGAATTAAGAAATTTTGAATAAAACAGCCTTATTTCTCATTAGAGACTATACAATTATTTTCTTCTGTATTTTGTTTCAGTCAAATATTTAGTGATGTGTGTAAACTTGTGTTTCAGTAATAGTGAAATTATGATAAATTATGATTTATATTTAATGTCATACTGAATTTATAACATTCTTTAAATAAAAAAGATTAACTTATTGAAACTTAGAGCAATGGAGTGAATTACTGTCAAATCAAAAACACCTTAAAAGTAAGCAGATTTTAAAGATTGCAGTGTAACCAAATCTTAAAGGGCATAACAAATCATTAGGTAACTGTATAGTTTAATATAGGTGGTATAGACAAAAATTAATAAATTTGTAATTGCATCATGAAGCTAGCTCTTCTGTCAGATTTATCATTGGATCCGTACTAAGGCAGGAGCAATCTGAAAGTCTAGTACCTATATGAGCTACTTGGAAATTAGTGCCTCCTGTTTTATTAGATTGACCCATGGCATCAGTGGTGGATGTTGGTGGTATGGCAGTAGAGGTTGAGCATTCCCACCAATGTTCTGTTCCATTTTGTTGTCATGTGACAGATGGCAGCAGAGGGGCAGTCTGACAAAATGGTGTCTGACACAGAAGTGCATATGCAAGGCAAAGATGTGGAACTGAATTCCTCCGTGCAGAAGAAGTGGCACCCACTGACATTCATTGGCAATTACCTTTTATAACAGCCCAGCAGTGGATGTTAGTGAAAATTCAACTGTGTGAACAACATTTTCCTGTCAGTGGCTCTGTGACAGCAGCTGTGAAACAGTGGATCACCTCTGCTGGCACAGGTTTTTACGAGAGCGGTGTGCACTCTTGTTGATTACTGGTGAAAATGCATAGCTAATGGAAGTGACTGTGTTGAAAAGTATTGTTTTGTAGCCCTATCTAACAGTATTACTGTGTTCTTCCTATCTTTTGTAGTTTCCACAGAAATAAATAGGAGGCATTACTTACACTTTTCTCATTTGCTAGTTTACTGGTATTGTATTCACTATTAAACGTGGATTCTTGAGGAAAAAGCAGAATGCAACTGAGGAAAAGCATTTGATTGAAACAATGTGAACAAATAACAGTAGATGATTAAAGTAAGATATTACAGCATAACAGTTACAACTCAGACTTTTGTTTAACACATGGACTCAAGTGAAAGGTCATCTGGTTTTGTACCCTTGGAATAAAGCATCTTTTTAAAAATGAGCTCAGTATATTATGTCTGAAACTGTTTACCGGAAATTAAAAAGTGTATAATATTATGTATTTTAAGAAATCATAGATTTAATTGTTTTATATTTGTGAATGTTTAAAATACTGCCTGTAAGTTTCCCCATTGTAGAGGAGCTTTTTTGTCTTATACGTAGACTGAATATTGAGCTATGAGCAGTGTTTATTGAGGGAATAAATGCAATATTTTAACTCATTTTAAAGAAAATTCTCAAAAGTATTTTCAATGAAATCTGAACAATTACAGACCTCTCTCTTTTTTTTAATGTTCAAAGAATGTGTATATTTTAATGCTTCAGATAATTACAACATTCCTAGAAAGGTATATTGAATAATAACGAGTTTATTCTAAATTAGTGCTGTAATTTGTTGTGGAAGGCATTATTATACTATTACATTAGTTCAAATTTCATATTGCATTTTCATTCATGTACATTAATTGCTTAAGACAAGTAATTAAAGTCATTCTTAAAGTTTTATAGGATGAAGTCAGTAATGAAGGACATCATGAGCTCTGTTTTTCACCTCCAGTGAAAACTAAGTTGTTCTTTGATTAGGCTTTAGTGCCTTAGCCCTTTTTGGCTAGTTTCCGTCAGCGTTCTGAATACTGCTGTCAACTCATAGTTGTTTTTATGTATGAGTTCACTGATTTGCTTTAGTTGAAACAGGTCATCCCACAACACTGAAAAATGTTACTGAATTTCAAGTAGGTGGGTTTTTTTTCCTCAAGTGAGTCCATGGAAAATGACAGTTCTGTTTAGTAGCTTGTTTTGCTATGATTCATTATCACAACTAGTAATCTAATGCTAATTTTGTCACCTTACTGTCATCTGAACTATGAGAAAATAGTGTCGTAACCAAAATGCTGTACCACACTTGGTTTTAGAAGGATTTCAGTGTCCTCCAAAGTTTGAATGTTCGTTTCGTTGTATCGGTTTTCAAAGAAAAATATTTGTCAGTCTCTGACAATTTCAGATTTTTTTTTTCCTAATCGTAATTCTACCTTACCTATGCTGGAATGCATTGTTCTTCATTTTGAAGTCCATGACTATTAAATCTGTGGCTTTTACTTAATCTTTAGTCTCTCACCTAATGAAAAAAACTGATCAAGGACTCTGATACAAGAAAGACATTTAAATATTTTGAACATCAATTTGAAATTCAGAAGCTAGTCTTAAGGGAAAAAAGTGGCTAACTACAAATCAAGCAATATGGTACAAATCATGCCATATGAGTAAATATGTGTTTTGTCTGCAAATTAATTAAAAACTGCTTATACCTCATAGGAAATGATTTTGTGTCCAGGAAACACTTCAGTGTCCACACTGAACTCATGTAAATACTGATTAAGTGTACAACATTCTGGTCGTTTTTCAGATAAGATTTGATTGAGCCAATTTGATGGTTCATTTGGGCTATGCTTACTCATTTAGACCTTCTGACAATAAAAGCTGTTTCTCCTTTTACAAATATGTTGCTTGCTGTAAACACAGAATTTAGAGATTTTTTTAGCATCTTCAGTTAGCTTACAAGAGTAAGCTCAGTAGTATCTTTCCCAAGTAGTATCCTGAAAATTAATTTGGTCACATTAAGTAAAATCATGATCACAAACAAGTTTAGACTTTTCACAGAGAATTTGGAAATTGTCTTTTTTCAGTGTAATTACTGATTTTTTTATCTACAATTAGATCAAATATATTTGTTAAATATAAAAATGGAGTCTGGAAAGTAAATAAATGGAGGTCAAGAACTCTTTAATATCATAGGTGAATTTCTGCTCTAATTTGCTTCTTATTACATCTCTCCTAAAGAATTTTATTTGCAAATGGGCGGTTGTCCAAGACCTTTGTGTCTTAGAAATTTGCCTGTTTCCTTTGGTCAGTGCATGAGTGTAGAAAATGTTTTTTAAATTTTAGTATAATTTGTCATGATGCACAGTTTGCTCCAAAAGAAATATCTCTGATTTATTTCCGTGGATCTACATCATATACAAAGAGTACACTATTAGATAGAACAATCTCTCAGTTACAAAACACTATTTTTCAACATAGTCACCACTGTTAGCTATGTATTTTCTCCAGTGATGAACAAGAGACTGCATGCTATGCTTGTAAAAATCTGCACCAGAGGAGGTAATCCATTGTCACCACTGCTGAAATACATTCTGACTCACTAACATCCACAATTTGGTCCGTGTTCAGCAAGCATCAGTGAACATCAGTTCACTGATTCATAGGAATGCCATTTTTTCTGCACAGAGGAATTCAGCAACACACCTTTGCACTATGCACACTTCCATGTCCAACAGCATTCTGTCAAACTGCCCCACTGCTGCCATCTGTCACATGGTAGCAACATATAATGGAATATGGTCAAGAATTTTCAACTTTTACTTCCATACCACCAACATCTGCCTCTGATTTTGTGGGGCAGTATTATAGAAAAGAAGGCACTGCTTTCAGAGCAGCCTTTGTGCATGCAAATACCTAAGTTGAAAAAAAAAAAAAAGGAGTAGAACTTTTCCCTTCCTTAATGTGAAATGGACAGTATTTTTATTTTTATTTTTATTTTTATTTTTATTTTTATTTTTATTTTTATTTTTATTTTTATTTTTATTTTTATTTTTATTTTTATTTTTATTTTTATTTTTATTTTTATTTCAGTCGTAACACTGGATTCTATAATCTTTAATTTTGGTTTTATTGTCCTGGCTTTTGTAAAATGATTAAAAGGGCTGAGGAACTCTGTTGGCATGGTGTCATTTGCAGATATTTTACATTATATACTCCAGAAATTTAAGCATGAAATCCTCTTTCCCAAATATTTCTAAGCTGGAGAATTTCCCAAACCCAGTCATCTTCTATCCTGAGATTTATATTATGAATGGTGTTAATGTGGCCTAGCCACTTGAAAATGTAGGCTAGATTACCTGTAGTTACATTGCAGATCTATACAAATCATACAAAACAGCTTTGAATTTAGCAAAAATATGAGGGTTTCAGGTTAACAGATACAGACATCCAAAACACATAAGGCTATTCCATTTCCGTGGTTTGCTGTAATTTTGTTTGTATTTTTCAAGTCTTACTGACAAATATTAACATGACTAACGCTGAATGCTGCAACCATCTCATGAACAATATTTGCTAAGGATAACTTCAAGCTTCATTTTAAATACAGCTATTTGATGTTTTTAGAGTGATTTTTAAGTTCCATTTGAAAATGGAAGATTCCTGTGGAAAACTGAGTGCGTGGATATTCCACATAACTAGTCAGAATAGGGTATATTTTGGAGATGAGCTGTAACCAGACATAATTCATAATTTCTCAGTGACACTTTTATCTCCATTTCTAATTTATCTACTACAACTATAGCTTAAGAATGTTGACGTTTTTTCACTTCACTCTGCAGTGCACTGTGTGGGTTATTTATTATCCCGTATTTTCAGCCAGTAATAGAAACGTACTCTGATGCAAACTCTGGACAGTGCTGAGAATTTACCTATGGAAATGTTTGTTCCTGAAAAGGGTGTATATGTGTTAGGAAGAAAAGATTTATACCATTAATCTTGCTGATACTGAAGTTAGTAGATGTCATACACTTGAATTTGGAGCTTAGTTTAGAATTTTTTTGACTGCTGTGTATTTTTAATGTTTTCTTTTAAGTTGTGCCTTTTACTTGGGTATGTAGGCATCTTCCTTATGTATTTATCCTCTAGTTCATTCTAAACAGTTAATTGTATTGTATTAAACAGAAATCAGTGTAGGTTTCTTCAAATATTTGCATTTGAGTGTGCAGTTTCTTTTGTTTTCTAAGCATCCTGTCACTTTCCTTACTTTCTATATTCACCACCTAGAGATAGCTTTCATATTTTTGTGTTCCTGTGAACTGCATGCTTACAACTCTGTCAGAAAGCGCAGTGCATATTGTCAGAAAATGCAGTGTACATTTTCAAAAAGCTTTGTAACAATTGTAGCCGAAAGAGTTTAATTTGCTAAGGTCTCATCAACTTCACCTATGCAAATTTTTTATCAGAAGTGTTTTTGCTACCAGCAGTATCATTTTTGAATGAGACTTTCTTCCTTGACATAGCCTATTACTCCTTGTACATTATTTTGCAGGAATTTAGTGTTATGTTAGTGTGTTTATAATATTCAGAGGAAAATCATGCATGAAATGCTACATGGAGAAGTTATACATTTCCAAATATCTTCTTTTTCTATTGCAACATTAAAGCCACATTAATCTCTAGCCTTGAACTAACTATATATCAGCCAGTTAAATATTGCTCTATGAAGAAAATACCTTTATCACCCCAGAAAGTAACTGAATTACAAGTACAATCTAACCTAAATGAAAGCCAGTGTACGGGGAAAGAACCTGATATATACAGATAGAGACACCGCCTGCTCTGACTTTTCCCTGTGGGAAAAGATGTAAGATTCCTTTCTTAACTACTGAGTAAAACTGATTAAATAAAAGCTGATGATATAATAGCTTTTGTTATAATTGTTTCGAAAGTTTCAGTCTTTTTCATTCCAGTGTGTTTGTGTTTTGTGTTTTTATATCTTCTGCTGGATAACAAAAATGTGTATTTGATTAGTTTCTCTCATTTTATTACTTAAAATGCAGATGTTTCAATATTGGTTGGGATCTTAATTTATCTAATTGTGTTACATTTTTGTCTTCAAACATCTTCACATTATATGTATGTACATGCATATACCTGTATATGCTGTGTTATACACAGTCATATGTAGTTTGCTTCAAAAATAATGGCTCCTAGTTATTTCCAACACATGCAAAGATCACAATGACACTACTTGATAGAGAAAATTCTTAGCTACAGAATATGATTTTTCAATATAATCACCACCATTAGCTGATTCTCAAGGGTGAGCTGATCAAGACACTGTTCACGGTTCACAGCACGGCGGCTGTATGTGGCCATCCAGAATACATCTTGTTTTTGATGTTGCTGTCACCACTGCTGAAACACCATCCACCACCTCACTGTGCTCACATCCACTGTTTGGTCTCCATAAACATGCTGCAATCATCAGTGAATGTCAGTGCGTGCCATTTTTTTCTGCGTGGAGGAATTCAGTTCCACATCTTTGCTTCACATGCACTTTCCTGTCAGATGCCATTCTGTCAAGGTGCCCCACTGCTGCCATCTGTCACACGGCAACAAAATGGAACAGGGTATTGATGGGAAGTTCAACCTCCATTGTCATACCACCAACATGTGCCACTGACACTATGGGTCAGTACTACACAGTATACTGTGAAACACTGTTCTTGTAGTGATTCTGAAACCACATACTTGTTTGTGGAAACGGTCATTGCTGTCTAGATCACAGTATACATTTGCAGTATATTGCATACACATATAATGTACTGTATATAGCGTGTGTGTATATATATATTTAGATCCTGTTCTATATATATAATAAAGTATGTCTAACTACGTATTTCTATAGGATATAGTAGCATATATTGTTCTGTATTTACAGTTACACATGTACGTGTACCAGCAGTTGTGAAAATTGTCTTCATATATCAGAGTATCATAGTATGACTGGTTGGAAGGGACATCGAATATCATCCAGTTCCAATCCCCTGCCATTGTCAGGCTTGTCACCGAATAGATCAGGCTGCCCTGGGCCCTGTCTAACCTGGCCTTGAACACTTCCAGGGAGTTGCATTTGCAGCTTCTCTGGACAGCCTAATCTGCTGCTTCATTTTCAGTCAAGAATTTCCACTATATCTAATGTAAATCTGTCTTCTACTTTAAAACCATTCCCCTTTATGCTATCATAGAATCATAGAATCACTCAGATTGGAAAAGACCTTAAAGATCATCAAAGCCAACCACAACCTAACCATACTACCCTAACTCTAACAACCCTCCGCTAAATCATGTCCCTGAGCACCACATCCAAATGGTTTTTAAACACACCCAGGGATGGTGACTCCATCAGATTCCTGGGGAGCCTATTAAGCACAACCCTTTCTGTAAAGAAGTTTTTTTTTCATCACTATCTGCCTTTGTAAAAAGTTGATTTTCTTTCTGCTTATAATCTCCCTTTCAGTGCTGAAAAGCTGCAATGGGGTCTCTCTGTAGCCTTCTCTTCCAGCTGAACACGCCCAGCTCCTTCATAGGGAGGAGTCCTTTGATCATCCTCATGGCCCTCCTCTGGACCCATTCCAAAAGTTTCCTGAGCTGGGGACCTCAGAGCTAGACACATTACTTCAGATGAGGCCTAACAAGTGCAGGGTAGAGTGGGAAAATCACCTCCCTCCCCCTGCTGGCCATTCGTGTTTTGATGCAGCAGTGGATGCAGTTGGCTTTCTGTGCTACAAGAGCACACTGCTGGCTCACGCACAGGTTCTCATCCGCTGGAACATCCAAGTACTTCTCTGCAGCACTGCTCTCAAGAAGTTCTCCCAATCTTTATTGCACTTGGCTTTGTTGAACTTCGTTAGGCTCACATGGGCCCACTTTTCAAGTCCGTCTAGGTCCGTTTGGATTGAATCCTTTTCTTCTGTTAAATCAGCTGCACCACTCAGTTTGTTGTCTACACACTTGCTGAGAGTGTGCTTGATCTCATCATCTATGCTATTGACAAAGATGTTGAACAGTAACAGTCCCAAGTCAGACCTCTGGGGGACACCATTCATAGTTCTGCTTGAAGAGACAGCTCAAAGTAGTTGCTGTTTTGATACATCAGGTAAAATTGTAATACTGTTGGTGGTCTGTGCCGCTGAACACTCCCCACTCTGGGCTCTCTTTTGTTGACTGACATATTCTGTATGACAGACCAAAGAGTAGAAATTACATTTTCTGAGAAAAAAAGTTTTTTTTCCCCCTAATTCAGTAATAATTTCCCCTCATAAAATGTGTGATAGTGAAATTCAAAAAAGAGGTAACTTTGATGTAGTGCAAATGAGGCTTTGTAAATCAAAGAATTAACTAGGATCAGTGCTACATTTAGCACACTCTGCCAGCAACTGACCTCTGCATTCAGAATACTTGTTCATGCTTTCTTTGAGCTCCTTTGGTTGGACCTAACATTCAGCTTGCACTGAATGAGCTCTGTCTGAAGCTTGGCAGGAGCTGGAGAATAGTAGTGTGTGTTGTGATAAATAGTGGAACATGGAATGGATCAAGTGTGTGGGCACAACTGGTATTTGTATATATGTGTGATGATGTGTATATGTAAGTATGATGACTTAAAAACAGGTTTTGTTCACTGCAAAGTCTCTGTGTATTTTTGAGAATTAAGCCTTGGTCAGTGAATGATAGGTTTGTATATATATGTGTATTGAATTTCTTTGTCTTCAGATAGTGGTATTTTATTTATAGTTGAAAGTTTAAAGCAAAGTTCTAAAGTGGTTCTTGAATGCATTGTCCTTCATATATGTCCTGAAACAAGTGGTAGATGTAAGGGTGACATACTTTTCTTCTATTATTTGATATCATTCTTCAATTGAATTTAATTTACTTCAGAAACTTTAAAAACAAACTTATCATAGTCTCTACATTTGCTGCTAGAAACTAGCATGGAGATTTATGGCTGTTTGTATTGTAGTAGTTACAAATTCTGTAATAAAAATGAAATTTGCAATTCAAAATATGGTGTGTAGTGCATTTATATCGTGAGTAGCTGCTGAATGTGCAGTGACTTCCAAACTCACCTCAGGATAAATTTGAAGAACCTGTTTTCTAACAGAAGTCTTGTATAAAGTTGCAGAAAAATATGAAAATGAAGTAATTGAGGTCATGAATACTGATCTGATTACAACATCTGAAGTTCTCCTTCTTGAACGTTTTTGCTTTGTACCTCTTTTATCTTTCAAGTAGTTATTTAGTAGTATAAGAGGTAATTGAGATAAAACGTCAAGTTCATGGGATAACAGCACCAAGTTACTAGATTCAAGCCTTTTCTTGAGCGTTTCCAATGCAACTCGTTTTGTGTCTAGTGATTTTGCAGTCAAGTAATAGTGAAAAATGTCAGTCTTCTCTATACCATGAAAAACCCTCTAGATCACAGAAAAGATATGTTACTTAAAGAAAGAGAAGTCAGGGCTATGTGTAACTTCCAAGCTCTGAGCTAACAGTGCAGTAAGAATATTTAACATTCTTATTCTTGTAAGAAATAGTAATTTTTCTCCATTAAATAAATATAATATGAAATCGTGTCAAATCTTGCTCATAACTATTTGAAGCATGGAATTTGTACAGGAACATCTGTATTGTTACATGCTTCAAGAATATTTTTCAATTGCTTGGGAAATTCTGCTGGACTTTGTTATTTTGAACAAAATTATTTGCCTTGCAAGACAGAAATATATTTCAAATTTTTTTAATTCTTGCCGTGTATTTCTTTTAATTTAAACAAATAAGCTTGTAGAACTGAAGCAAATTATAATGTGTGAAAAAGAACTTTCATAAACCGTAGATTATCAAGAACATGAAAGTGCCTAATACTCAGTATTTCGGTTGAATTCCATTGCCGCTGAACTACTGCTATCTTCTAATCTTGATCATTCTAAATCATGTTACAGTTGGCCTCTCTTGGCCCTGTCTTCATAATTCAGCTAATATATCTTCATATCGTTTAAAATAGTCTTCTCTGAAGTCATGCAAGTTGACTATGGCTGAACTTCATACTATAAGCAGTTCAGGATGTTGTAGTACTGAGAATCTGAATACTTTAACCTCTGTCTGTTTATTGTGGAGTTCAGCTTTTCCTTGTAAGTCTTTAAATACGTGTATATTTTTGTACTTGTGTATCTATACCTGTGCATTTTTATTCTTCTGTGTATATAAAATTAACCATAAATCCAGACAGTCAGAAATAACGTGAAATTAGTAAAAGCTTGCTGTTAACTATATCACAGAATCACAGAATCACAGAATTGTAGGGGTTGGAAGGGACCTCCAGAGATCATCGAGTCCAACCCCCTGCCAAAGCAGGTTCCCTACAGCAGGTCGCACAGGTCGGCATCCAGGCAGGTCTTGAACATCTCCAGAGAAGGAGACTCCACCACCTCCCTGGGCAGCCTGTTCCAGTGCTCCGTCACCTCACTGTAAAGAAGCTCTTGCACACATTTGTGCAGAACTTCCTATGCTGCAGTTTCCGGCCGTTTCCCCTTGTCCTGTCTCCACTCACCACTGAAAAGAGTCCGGCCTCGCCATTCTGCCCCCCACACCTTAGATATTTATAGACCTGGATCAGGTCCCCTCTCAGTCTCCTTTTCTCAAGGCTGAACAGACCCAGTTCACTCAGCCTTTCCTCATAGGAGAGATGCTCCAGGCCCTTCACCATCTTCGTGGCCCTCCGCTGGACTCTTTCCAAGAGATCCCTGTCTTTTTTGTACTGGGGAGCCCAGAACTGGACGCAGTACTCCAGATGAGGTCTTACCAGGGCAGAGTAGAGGGGGAGGATCACCTCCTTTGACCTGCTGGCCACGCTCTTTTTAATGCACCCCAGTAAGCCATTGGCCTTTTTGGCCACAAGGGCACACTGCTGGCTCATGGCCAACCTGTCGTCCACCAGGACACCCAGGTCAATAGGAATACTTTTGATTTGTCACATAGCATAAAAATAATTGGTATATTTTTATTTGTGAGATAAGAATATTAGTAGGGAAGTAAATAGTTAAGACAGGATGATGAATGTGTGGGATTTGTATCACTGCTGTCACACAAGTGCTGCCAGTTTACTGGTTGTTGTAAATTCTAACAGTGGTTTGTAAATTGACCAATAGAAGACTGGTGCACCAGCTCAGACCAAACAGCTGTTTAGCTCGCTACCATGTCTCAGATGGTTACCAGCATCAGGTACTAAGAGGAGTAAGAGCAAAGAAATCATATCACGATACTTCTCCACATTATTTGCCTCCAGCTATCTTCAGTTCAGGGACCAGGAAGTATGAAGAGTGGTCATTTTTAGAAGTTACATACCACAGTACCAAGAAATGAAAATGTTTATAACTGTTATGTACTGTATGCTTGAATAAGAAAACTGTGACTCAGTTCTTATGCCTGCATTTTATAAAATATAAACCACTTAACAGAAGAGTGATCTGATCGTCTGAAAGTATGCATCTGCTAAAGTTGTTCTGACATTACTTAACTGTAGTAAACCAGAATCAGCAATGTTGATCAATGCAATGAATATTATGGCACATATCACATATCAGGAATTTTAGTTCACAGCATTCTTCCTGATTGAACAAAATAGCTTTCTTTATAAAATTTCAATATTATGTTCAACTAAGTACTTCGGGGCAAAAGAAAAGTGACAAGAATATAGCTTTGTAGTGAATTTCTTTCACTTGTAAAAGAAACACTTTGCAAAAGCATGCTGAAACCTGTGAATTTTTTTTCTAGTGTTAGAAATGCAATTAGTAGAGACTAAAGTGATAATGTTAAAGATTCTATAGTTAAAAAAAAAAAAAAGTTTGTTTTAAATCTGTGGAAGTGTTCAAGGTGAGGTTGAGGTCCTAGGCAACCTGATCTAGCAGGTGACAATCCTGACTGCAGTAGGGAGTTGGAACTGGAAGGTCCTTTCCAACCAAAGTCATTCCCTAATAATGTAATAAAAGAATGAGGTTCTCAATAGTGGCAAACCTCCTGCATGTATTGTGGAAAAAATGTATGCCTGCTATGTTCATCTAGTAATGAACAGCAATTCTTTTCATGTATGATTTTTTTTTTAAAGAACAAACTGAACTCAAAAAAATATTTTCTAAATGGTACTGAAATTGCTTGTTGTTCCTCACTTTTTTCTGCTTACTAAGTTCATAATTTCATACTTCGTAGGAGCTCTGAACAACCACTGAGCATTATATAATTCACTCTGTGCTTTAAAAAAAATCTAAAGGTTCTTGGAACTTATTTATGTATAATTGTGTTTTCTTTGTGGCTTTCATGTGTCATTTAATTCAGTAGTCTCATGGTACTGTATACAGAATAATAGGGGAAAGAAAGCATGTTTGAATATAGATTCAGGCTTATCAATCCGGAGCTTTATTTGATGTGAGTCAGAAGAATTATTATTGATATCCACTATTGAATAGGTCTGGATTGGCAGTGTAATAACCTGCCAATCACGTTCAACAAGGCCAGGTGAAGGGTGTTGCACTTGGACTGGGACAGTCCCAGATGCGCGTACAGACTGGGAGAAAAACTCACTGTGAACAGCTCTGTGAAAATGATCCTTGTATTAATGGAAGTTCTGGTAGGTGAAAAGCTGGATATGAGCCAGCAGTGTGTGCTACAGCCCAGAAGGCCAACAGCATGCTGGGCCGCATCAGAAGAGGGGTGGACAGCAGGGAGAAGTTAATGACTGTTCCCCTCTGCTCTGCCTTCATGAGTCCCCTTCTGAAATACTGCATCCAGCCCTGGGGCAACCAGCACAAAAAAAGATGTGGAATTGTTGGAGCGAGTGAAGAGGAAGGCCAAGAAGGTGATTAGAGGGATGGAGCACTTCTCTTATGTGAAGAAAGAGAAGAAAGGGTGAGGCAGCTGAGCTTACTTAGCTTGGAGAAGTCTCTGGGGAGACTCACTGTGGCCTTTCAGTACCTGAGGGGTGCTTCTGAAAAAGAGGAAGACTGACTTTTTATATTTTCCAACAGTGATAGGACAAAGGGGAATGGGTTTAAACTAGAAGAGAGGAGATTTAGTTTAGATGTCAGGGAATATTTTTTACACAAAGGGTGGTGAGGCAGAGGCTGCCCAGGGAAGTTGTGGGTGCCCCATCCCTGAAGGTGTTCAAGGCCAGGGCATCCTGAGCTGCTGGGTGGCAGCCCTGTCCATTGCAACTGCATGACCTTTAACATCCATTACAACTTGAGCTGTTCTGTGATTCTATGATTAAGCAAGAAACCATCAGTGATAGTCCAGTCTTTCTATTCAGTGGTGAGAAATTTCTGATGAATATGCACTATTCAAAACTTTTCTCCCTGAATTTAAAGCCTTCCTTGCTATACTGGATTCCAGTTGAGAAATATCAGTATATACAGACAACGTGCATACTATATATATGGATGCATTTTACTTTGTCATTATTTTTGCTAAATCTGTTCTGTGTGTTTCAAGTATACATCCTTACAGGTGTATGACAGAAGTTATTAAAGTATGGGCAGAAAAAAAATAAAAACCTACCACATGCCTAGCTTTAAGGAGTAAATGTATTGAGAGACCACTTCTTGACAAGTCAAGAAGAGTTTATAGCAGACTTTAATTAATTGATTGAAGATATTTAAGTGGACATAGAAGAATATAATCCATTGTAAACTGTGTAATGATTCTTAAAAATACAAGATGATTGTTAAAAAATTGTCATTGCGAGTGAATGAGATTGCAAGCTTATTCACACTTATTAATTATACTACAGTTTTAGTTTTAATTAGAGGAGCTCTTTTGAGACAAAACCTTTTACCATTAGGCTGTTTGAAACCAGTGAGATTAAAAAGGAGGAGTTCTTTCACAACATTATTTACATGATTTTAATTAATGATTATAATCTCCATGGTCATTTTCGAAAAAGAGCATTTAATCCCTTCACCAGTTTTCATGATTTGCATTTTGCAAAAACATGTAAGCCCTGCAGGCTTATTATCTCCAATTTTTTCAAAACAAACTTATTTTTAGAGAATTTCATTTTGTTCCTGCTCCAAGTCCCATTTCCTATCAAACACCTGTTTCTCACGCAGAGTGAACTGATTGGTAGAAAAGTAAGTTTGCTTCTTTTGCCAAGACAGAACATAGCCCTTGGCAAGGTTACCTTTGAAAATAGTTTTTCATGCAGAGACCGTATACAAGCCCTATTGCAGTTGCCAAGATCCCCTGACTAATGAAGGGTCGGAGCAATGGTGTATTCTTTCTCATTTCTGGCAGCACGTTAGTGTAGCATTTCTCCTGAGAAAAGGCTCTCTAGCGTTTCAAACAGAAGCTAGTAGTTTAACCTTCTAGGAGGAAGGTCAGCGTTAGTTTTACTGATAACATAGAAGAAAGCAACTATATAGGAATATGAAAGATAAATTCTGTGGCAAGCTGAAACCTAAAAACAATGACTTTTCAAATATTATTTTTAACAAAAATCAGTTTGAGAACTTTCATATTTACAAAGTTGCTTCTTTCAACTTCAGCAAGCTTATGCTTAGTGTTCCATACTGATGATTAGAACTGATTCCTAACTAGGAAAGATTAGCATATAGACTGAAATGAAAGGTCAAAACTTCAGAATCTTACTTACAGACTTTTTTTTTTTTTTTTTTTTTTTTTGCGCGTTTTCCACTTAATGGAAAAAATACAAAGCAAAAAAAGATGGAATATTCATCTTAGTGCCAGGTTTTTTTTTAGAAACCTTGATTACTATTACATTTCCAATTTTTTCTAATGTATGTGGTAACTACTGTTCTCTCTGACAAAGAATGAATAGTCAAGAATCTTAGCTCAGATGTTTTATTAAAAGTTTCCAGTTAAACTTATTTAAAATTGATAGGCAGTAATCCACTAAGAAATGGGGAATTTTTAAAGTAAAGCTTAAGTATCTCACATCTGAATAAATATAGAGAAGGTATATATTCTAGCATCAGATGAATAAGCAAATGGGAACAAGATGAAATCACCTCAGATAACCAGATCAGTAGCTACATTGTAGACATGCTCAGTTACTTAATAAAATATCTTAAGTCTCAAGAAATTGGTAGAGAATTTGGTGCAGATGACAATTCTTAAGAAATCATAACAGAAAAAAGTGGGGGCCTTAGATAACTTAGCAACTCTCATGGTGTTCAGAACTGATTTCCTGTTGTTAACAATCACTGAACTCTCCTTCTGTAACCATCTTTTCCCAGGTTAACTACCTGACTATTAGGAAAACTTACTAATAATCTGTCTTATGTCTCATACTACATTTAACTGGTTGGAGACACATTTGTTATTTTTTTTTCCAGAGATCAGTATGTAGCAGAAAAAACTATTTTTAGTTGTCCACAGTGTACTCTTCCATAGCCCAGCTTAATAGAACTTAATTTGAGTGCAACAATAATCCCTATTATTTCATTGCAAATACATTTTATAAGTAAACTTGTCTTAGTCTTGTCTCTGTCTTAGCCTTAAGTAATAATCATGCTTTGAAATTTAAAATATTATTGAAAAGGATTTTTGTCAGGAATCTGTGCTTTTGCTTTTTATTTGTTTGTTTAGAATTGATGGTTCATTTATTAATTAAATGTTTACATTGTATATGTAAATGGAAAAGCTCCTAGGAGATGTGATTATACATCTCAAATATATATGTTTTTGTTTTGCTTAGTTATGTTTTGCAAATCCTTTCTTGATGCTGCTTTAAGAAATTCAGTGCTCTTAAACTTTAAAGTTTTATACATTATTTCATTGATAGCAGTAGTAGCAGTAATAGTAGTAGTAGTAGTTATTGTGGTCTTTTTTATCTATTGTAGTTTCCATGGAAATAACTATGAGGCATTACTTTCAGAGCAACCTATGAATTTAGATTTTTTGCGAGCTTGTTCGGTATAATGCATTCGATTAGGCACAGACACTTAAGCTACTTAAACTGATCTTTGCTCTGCGAGGTCACTGTTCTGAATTGAATACGGAATGACAGTATTCCACTACTCTGTGAAAAAATTCAAAGGAATGAGAGAGAGAACTGTGAGTTTTAGCTTGTATTTCAAATAAATAAATAAATAAATAAATAAATAAATAAATAAATAAATGGATTAAGTGATAACTAAATTATAAACCTGCAGCAATTATATTAAACACTTTTGAGGGAAAGCAGCTTTCATATTTCATTTGCCTCTGATTAAAATTGCAGCCAAAAACTAAGAACAGGAGCTTACATGTTGGTTTGGTCCTTTATGTCAGCAGTGACAAGTTCAATCATACTTTCTGTCGTGTTCTAATTGTTAGTAATCATCGAAGAAAAATACTATTCTGCACTTTGAACAGCAGATCTTCAAGGAACTTGCTGAGACATTGCCAACCTTTAAACAGTATTGAATACCTGCTGTTGTTTGTTATTAAATCTCTTCTTATTGAGTTTACAGGACAGCCAAACGTGCTAATCAATTTTGAGGAGCATGAGATTAAAACTATTGTTTTTACATTTCACATTCTTCAAACAAAGTTTCTTACTGCGAAACACTTAGTACTAATAGAGTTTTTTATTGAAAAAATGAAAGTAGCTTTTCTATATTTAAAAGCAATAACAAAGATCCAGTCTATAAGTGATCTTAACTGATGGAAGTGTAATTCTGTGTGTTGCCTTTCCAGAAATAAATAGTTTCTTATGTTTCATTATTTTAAAATTTTTAATATCCAGAGTGAGTGGGTTATAAATAAACTAATGGATAGGAATGTTGATTTAACCATGGTTTTGCATTCTTCATTGTGTGCTTCTGTTCTTGTTGGGAAGTTGCATGTCTTTGAATTACACTCACACACTTTGACATTAACTTTTAAAGAGATTATCTCAAGGTCTTACTGATCAAGTCCCTCAAGCTGCTTCTAAAACAAAGTATATGTAACTCTGGAATTTTTTTCCGATCTTCAAATCTCCAGATAAATTCTTTAGCGCTCATGCTAAAATTTTCTGTAAATTCTGCATATCCTTTTTAAAGCTTATGATCGCCTGCATCGCAGCACTGTGCTGGTCTCTCTCAGCCAACTGCTGGTGCATTTAGTATTCCAACATTTAAGCAAATGTAACGTATTCTAATGTATTCTCCACAGTACCATGAATATGTCTTGCTGTGTTGCTTTTTCAAATAAAACCTATTGAGAACAGCCCTGTCATTAGTGTTTTCTCCCTACAGCTATTTATAGTTTGTATTTATGTGTTGTTGAAGAAAAGCTGAAGTGCAAAATGAATTAAAGCTAGTTGAAGGTGATGGAATAAATACTTTTTCTGTCAATTTATTAGAAGAAAAATAAGAATGCAGGGAAGCTTGAGTTCCTTCTTTAGCGGGAAACATGAACAAATAATGGATAATTCAGATAAAACTGAAATATTTAGTGACTTTTTCATGGCTTTTGAGTCCTACCTGAGCATAACTGTACAAGTTTAGCGTGTGTTCTGAGTAGTTTTCCGAAATGGAGAAGTAAACTTAGGAAGACAGGCTCAGGGACAAATTCCAGCTTCAAAAGTCAATCAGAAGACAGCAATGGGGGGCAAAAACAGAGCAGGGGGAGTTTAGGTGAGCAGAAACAATGTATGAACGAGAAAGGTGAAAGTGAGAATTAACACAAATACTGGGTGTTTTGGGAAGGCTGGTTGCCAAGGAATGAAAGGGAAGGTAAGAGAGGTCTGTGAGTTTGAAGCATTGTGAGAGATTGGCTTTTGGGCCCTGGTCTGATTTAGGAATTTACATTAAAGTCAATTTCAGAGGAAGAGGTTGAAAGTTTTAGGGATCTCGATTTTCCTGTGGTGAGGTCTGTACTAAGGAGGCCATGTGGTAAGCATGGAAGTTTGAGTTTCATACGGTTGCGTCTCTGCCTTAACTTCAGCTGGGCATTCAGGTTTTATTGGCACTGCATGGAAACTTTGCTTGCCTGTCATTTATAAATTAAAGTTTGAATTTCTATAATGAGATAAAAGAAGACAAGCTTAAAATCTTTTCTCTACCCTTTTACATATATTGCTTGCCTCTTGTCATCCTCATATTTTTTGGTTGAATTCTCTCATCTTTCTTCTCTCATTCCTGAGTGCTGCAGCACGTTGAGTGATTTGAAAACAACCACTGAGGTTCTTCTACGTGTTCTGTAATTTTTCAAGCACATTAGGGTAGTTGTGAAAGCCTTCTACAAATGTAAAGTGACTGAAGCCAAAGTACTGCTATATCTTATCCTGCATAATGTTCTATACCCGCATGACATCTTTCATATTGACAGTAATCACTGTTAAAAGGCTTTTGGAGCCATACACATGCTGCTGAGCCCTAGGAAGCAGGGCTTGAAATTCATCTCTGGTTGGAAATATCCTGAAGTATCTGGATCTGCACTGTTCTTTAAAACTTTCCTTATTCGAGACTTCACCTTAATCCTACATAATCTATTATAGTATCTTATTTTCTTAGCAGTGAAAAGCTTTTTTTAGCAGTTGTAACTGCAACTTAAGGCAACTTCACCGCTGATCAGAAGCAGAGAATGCGTTATTTTCTGTTTGCAGAGGTTGGAGTGGATAAGTGAATTTAAACCATCCATTCCAAAAACTCTGGTCTAGTTCTTCTAGATCATGATACGTAGTGAGTGTTACTTACTTTCCCTGTTTTTTTCCATTGTTCTTGCTAACTCATATACAACTTCCTTGAAATGCAGGGCCCAAATTTTGCTATGACTTCACAAGTCCTGAAATCTGTAGTTGTTCAGACTATCCAGTATTACATGACGATTGCCGATTTTACAGCAACATTGTAGTATTTATTCAGCTTCAGTTTATTAAAAGTTATAGTTTATAGATATTTTCCTCAGTTGTTGCTTATTCTCTGTTAGCTCTGTTCATTAGTATTAACTAGAGGTTAGAGCAATTATTGGAGCTCTGCTAATTTGATTGTCTCTAAACAAAGGACTTTGCATTCATACTCGTTGAATTTCATGGTATTTTCAAATCATTTCAACAGTTACTCATTCTGAATGCTAATTCAGAAGTGATTTTTAATTCAGTGAGCCTACTTTTTAGTCCGTCATGTAACTCAGTCTGAGGTGTTGTTGTAATAATTGTGTTAGCCATCTGGTCATAGGTGGTGCCTTTAGTGAAGAATGAAGTAAAAAAGGACATTTAATTCTAATCTTTTTACCCTCATATGTTGACAGAGTTCCTTAGCTAGTGAATAACCTAGCAATCCTTTTCTAGGTCTTCCTGTAAATACTGAACGTAGTTTCAATAAGATTTCTGATGTTCTTTTCCCTTTGCTACATTTGTTTGCTCAGTTCTTTTTGATTTTGTCCCTACATTATCAGTATATTGCTTTACGCTGATGTTTACTCATTTGAGACAGTATCCAGTTCTATTTAATAGAATATAAAGTTGTTATGACTTCTCCAGGATGTATTCTCACTCTTCTTCCTCATTCAGATGAACTGCATGGTTTGTTTCCCTAATTAAAAGAACGAAAAAGGGAAGGAAAGAAAGAAAAAATGAAAACAAGAAAGAAAAAATACCAGTTCAAGGCTTGAAGTACTTGGAATACAATCAGTTCATAATCACTTTCATTAAATTGTGTTCAACTTTGCATTCTCAGCCCTCTAGATAAAATGCATCCTAAAAACTCTGGTATGAGATACAAATTTGAAAATTATTCATTATCTTGTGCAATTGGCTGAGGTGTGATCATTCAGGTAATCCTTCTCATCAAAAGTGGCATTGGTAATGTTGCTCTCCAGCAAATTCAGCAAATGAAATTTCCAGTCTTTGTCCTGTCCAATTCCGTACTTTGCAACTTTACAGCTGAATAGTCCTTACTATAGCTAGTATTATTTATGTTTTATTTTGGTTACATTAAATATTTTTTAGAATTAGGAAATAACTTATTGTTTTATATATTCAAAATTTAGGAAAAAAAACCACATAAGCCCACAGTTATTGCCATAATTTTCTATATGCTTTTACAACATACTGGAAATGCAGGCATAATTTATGTATTTGTATTCATTGCTCTCTCATGTTCTTTATAGCCAGTGAAAAAACAATAATTAATACAATATCTTAGTATAATAATTAGCTTCAAGATTGTGGCATCTTAAGTTAGTGGAGAGTTGTTGATGAGGCTGGTCTCACTAATGGAGTGTGTATTAAATACTAATTAGATAACTGTGTGAGATGGCCCTAAAATTGTGAAAACAATATCTACAGCTAGGAAGCTTCTTTTGATTTCAGCGTTAGTGAAGCATGATAACTTTACATTGCCATAAAAATGCATTTTTCTTATACAACATAGTTTTCGTGTCAATTTGCATTTTCTTTTCTTTTCTTTTGGAGGCGTCAGTGTAGTAATTATCTACTAGATAATAAGTCAGCCTTTTTTTTTTCTTCTTCTTTTTTTTCTTCTTTTTTCCTGTTAAGAGATGGTAAATATCTCTTTTCCAGAAATATTAAGTAAATTTTGTACTTGTGTTTCTTGACCTAACAGTGCACTCAGTGGTTGTTGTTTTCCCAGTGCTCTGTTATGGAGGCAGAAGTCAAATTCATATAATAATTTATATTTAATTGCTTTGAGAGGAAAATGCATCAGGATTTTATCAAAAAGTATTCTGGAGTAAAAGACTATTTGGATTTAGAATTCAGAGTACCTGTGTAGAAGAATATTACACCTAAATCCTGAAATATATCTTTATGTCCTTATTTACAGGAATATTTTTGTCATATATATCCAGATATAAAAACCATCACTCTAAAGTGGAAATTGTTAGTTACTGAAGATTTTCTGCCAGTACATAATACAGGACTGAAATAAGTGGGTATCATTCTACTTGAATTTAGAGGCTCTTTACATTATGAACAGGGTATCCTCAGGATGTTTTTTGTATTACGAACCATTGAATTAAATTATAAATTAAATAAAACCATTGTATGTGCCTTAGTCACACAGTGAAACTGATCTGTCCAACAAACCAGTCAATATGGCAGAACATCGGTACAGTTAAGTGTTTTTTAATTTAGTTATACATATGCTTCAAACAGTAACTCAGTTACAGCATAATATTTTTCTGTGCTGTTATTTAAGATAATGTAAGTTCCATCTTGTTACGCTTTGTGAAATTAGGAATTAGAGATTAAAGTGGCTGGATTTTAAAAACTCATTTAATGTAAAGTTTGGACTGTTACACAGTTTAAAAACACTATAGAAGGCTAACATTATTCCTGTGTAAATAAACATTGTGATTTTGAATATGTGTGAATATAAAGAAAAATTTTAAGAGTGGCCAGTGGACAGCTAATGGATGAACATAGTACTGCTTCCTGCATGCTGAGCTACACTTCCTGTCTCTTGCCAACATCTCTCTTAAGGAGATCACTTCCAAGGCGGGCAGCCTGGGAGGGTCACCGTAAAGGCAACTGGGGATGTTTCAGCCTCTGTGAGCAATGCTCCTGCTGCTGTGTGGGCATTGTTATGATGTGGTGAGCAGTCCTGGACTTCAGGAGGCAGAGGTGCTCCTGCAGAGCCAGGAGCCCTGTGCTGTGAGCTGGTTGTCCCACTGCTGGGGGCTGTGTGCCAGCTGAGAAGCCTGAGTCACATTAGCGCTGTGCTCCAGCTGGGGATGCAAGAGGAGGCAAGGGATGAGATGGTGTACATCTGGCAGCTCAGACTTCCACTGACCCGTTAACAAGGATAGTTTTTCTGGAAGTGTAAATGTTTCAATATCTTTTTCTTTCCAGAAATATATTTTTTGCTTACTTGCGAGTAGGATGTTTTCATACTCTTATAAGTTTCTTATTAGTTTTAAAGATCATGCAGAGGTTAGGTGTTTGCTCTGGGAAAGATAAAATCTGAGTGGCAAATCTGGTAGGTAAAGATGAAATGTACAGAAGAACAGCAGAGCACAGGAGGAATTTTTGTCCATCATGTTTTGTTGTGATGATTTAAAGAGCTTTAGTGTATACTTGTGCAGCTGTATTTATGTGTTTGCAAGGAAGCAAAACAAATAAGGGAACTAAGCAAAACATACCCAAATTAGTCTGCAACTTTGTATTGAGTCTGTAACAGAGAAAATAAAGTTCAGTGGTACTGTAAGTATAAAGAAGCTGGGATATCCTAAGGTGCTGTCAGTGCAGGCAGGGAAGCAGGAACATCACAGTCCTTTCAGTCACAGCTGTGTCTGTCTCTCCCTCCCTGAGGCTTCAGTTCCATGTCTCCAGTCTCTCTGTGCTTCTTCCCTCCACTTTGTAGTGAGTTTCCCTTAATATTTCTCCATCTCTGTGAGAAAGCATCCCAGGTCAGTATCATGCCTGTCTTGTGCTAAGCAGTCTTCAGAGTTTCTACAGAACAGTGCTACAGGAGGCAGTCTTCCTTTCATCCCACTGCCAAGCTTTAAGGGCTAAACTCTTGCCTTGAAGGGCATCCACAGCAAGGTTCTTATTGGGCCATGGTGTTCATGATGCAGAAGTAGCAAGAAACAGATAAAAAATATTCTTCAAAATGATTTAGATTATGGTAAAAGAGGAGGTAGAGGGCAGAATCACAGGGTCTATCATTATGATATGCCACAGGTACAGAGCAATAAGCAGAATTTATTATGGAAGCTTTAAAGTGATGTTAGCAGTGTGGTTTCACAATTTTGTGTAGCATCACTTTCTATTTAGGAAGCATTTGAGGGACGTTGCTTTCAAACTTTTTTGTTTTTATACATTCTGAAGTTAAATATTTCTAAAGTTATTGCATTTATAATGCTTCAGGTATCCCTGCAACTTCCTGCGGTAACACATCATAAGTATTTAGAACTAATATATAGCAATGGAAAGCGGAAAAATAGAATAATGCCATTTTTTTTCTCAATTGAAAGCAGCATTACCATTGAGAGAACATGCCCCAAGCTTGTGTATGTTGCTCAGATATACCATATGAATTACAGGTACATTTTGTGTAGTACGTGTTTTTGTGCAACATAAAATATTGACTCTGCCTCTGACTTCCTTGGGATTGACTTTCCATCTCCAGAGTGAATGTTAAAAATAATACTGGTTAAAAATAATATTGGCTGCCTCATGGTCTCTTCTTTTAATTGTAAATCTGAGGACACGAGGTTACACCTTTAATGACTAACTTACAATATAGTTACCCCTGCCTAAAATATTAACTAGATAATTCACTTCTACCCCTATACTAGTAACACAATGGTCTGTCTGCTTTGATGAAATAGAAAATTAAAACCATTACTCAAGATGAAGCTATAATAACAGCATGTATCATTTGACATAAAGTGCTCAAACTTTGTAAAGTGAAAAAGTAATATCCCTCTTTGGTCTTTGTTTAACAATTCTGTGCTTTCACAGCCTTTTAAGGGAACGTTTTAGACACTGGAAGTGCCTGGAAATCAAATCTTTATTAAATATTTATGGGGGAGGACACCTAATGACTTCTAGGGGACCCTGCAAAGAGATTCAGTATCCATAGAGTGCACTTATCACTGTTTGTTTTTATTATTGTTGTAGATATTAATTATTTAAGTGCTGGCAATCTTCTCGAAGCTGTACAAGACACTAAAAAATATTCTTCCAGCCTTTAAAAACTTTTTCTCAATCAAGCCAGTGTGTAAAGCTAGTGCTCACTATGGAATGTGGTTTTCTCCAGAGCACACATGACTGCTGAGGAGAGTACCTTTTCATTTTGTTTCATATTGCCTCTTCTTTCTTTCTTGTTTATCTGCCTTGCAAGAGCAATTGCTGCAGGAGGGTGATATTTTCTGTTAGAGAGAGAGTGAAAGAAGGCTGCTGTTTGCCTTATTACATTTGTAGTAATTGAAGGGACAGTTCTGCTGCGTACTTCATTTCCCCCATAACACATAGCTGGAGGAGCCTCCTGAGGAAGGAGAGCTGTACCCAGAAGACTCAGGGACCTAAGGCCTTTCTGCACTCAGAGAGAAGTTCTGGGTGGGCTGGGCACTTGGAGACTCCATTTTCTGTTCAGGAATTGGTACCTTTGGTATGCTATTCATTCCCTGGAAGTTGAGTCTGAAGCTCAAATGAAAATAGAAACGCGCTGCCTGACACGGTGGTATGGGATTGCCCTTACTGTGGTTGAAAATGTACAGCAAGGTATATGAGATGCCTGAGAGAGCAGGAGAAAATGGCTTAATGTGCTGCACTGCTGATGAATAAGGGAATATTATTTTTTAAGCACTGTTCAGAATATTGCTTGAATTGATCCTCCTAAGGTTTCTAAAAGACAAACAAAGTGCGAGGAGACTTGTTTCAGAGGACAGTGCAGTTTGACAGGTAGTATACATGTGTATCAAAGGATTGAGGTGGGAATGATACCACAAGCAACTGGACATCATAACAGCTTACTTGGATAGGAGAGACATGTACTAGAGTACGCTGAAACTTCTGGATTTAAATGATGAAGTGCTGCAGAACAAATTGTAATCATCTTTCTTGAGTAATACTGGTGTATTCAGACTCTTATTCTGCAAAACAGACTGGGAGAAAAAGTGCCAAGAAGCCTGAGAATCATCAGCAAATGGATTTCCACAAGAACCAAAAGAAAATGACAAAGAATTAGAAGTGTGAATCACCAGTGAAATAAAATTGTAGGGCATCAAAAGATGTGATCACTGAAATTTTAGTGTCAAAGAGTGTCCAAAACTGCAGGATGAAAAATTACTCAGAATGAAGTGGCCACAAGACTTTTTTAGGGCAGGGAAACAGAAGTCTCTGAGAGCACTTAATTTGAAAAAAGCTGGAAACAAAGCATGCTAAGTGGGATTGCAAGTCCAGTGAGAAGCAGCAGCAGATAAACAGCGGATATGTATCAGTTATTGCACATAGCTCCTCCAAGCTGTGTTCATTACTAGTTATGATAAACTCAAGCCAGTGTGTCTTTTAAGTTAATTAGAGGTGGATTATGGTTTTTACTAGCAGTTCTGATTTCTGATTCAGCTACAGTGTTATAAAGGACTATGCATGTGGTTCAGTGTGTATCTGCTAGTTGACAAAAGAAAGACCTTGACCTAACCAAATCAGTGAAGCGTTTGCAGCTTGGTGCACAGTTACTGGTGTTTTTGAGTATCATCTGACTTTAAAATATTATTTTAAATCAGAAAGCTTCAGTGTTTTAGCACCTTTTCCTTTTTATTTCAGTTTATTACACATTTTCAGGTGCTGTAATGTTGGTGAATGTTTGCTTAGATAACCTCTTTAAAAAAGAAGTTTGTTTTTTAATATTTATGTAATTTGGGAGAAAAACGTCTGCATATTTGAACAGTCTTTCATGAATTAAAACAATATAAGGTTGTTTAGATGCTAAATGCATTGAAAATAACCATCATTTAAAACCACAGATGTAATGAATGATCGCTTTTAAATTAGATAGTTAATACTTTAGCTTCTTGCAGAATTCCATTGCAAATAAGATATTAAGAATGTATATATAATCTTTTGCCTCAAACTGCGAATGATGTAATACGTTCTGTTATTTACCTGATACGAATTTGAACATTATGTGAGTGGAGTGGACTTTGAAAAACTATGGGAACGCAAATAGCCCGTGCCAACCAACCAGGCAAAAAACCTTTGTTCTTGTTCTCTGCTTTATTCTACAGAAGAGCTTAACATTGTGTGTATTTAGAAAGAAAACAGATCTTGAAATTGTATCTTTGTTCTGTGTCATAGCATTATAAGAGATAAATTATTTTTAATTATTCAAGCCCTGAATACATGACCAAGGCAAAATGTGACTTATTAGGAGAGCGGAAAAATCATATTAATAGTTTTTTGTCATGATGTGTGGAATATAATTATTAATGGCATAAACAAAAAGTGGAAGGATGTGTTTATTAGAGCTTTTGTTGCTAGTTGCTTAGGAGGGTGTTTAAGAACAATTTTTGGAAAATGAATGCAGTAGAGTATGAGAATAGTGTAACTTTGCGATCAGGAATCTTGAGTCACAGAGTTGTTGATAGTATATAAAATAAATTAAATATGTATATGTTGCTACTGCAGGTGACAGCCTTCAGCTCCTTTCCAAGACAACAGAGACTCTCCCCCCTTTTCTTTCTCCCACTCCCTCTTTACTCTCTTCTTTCTTTCACTCCCCATTTCTCTCTTCATCCCCGTTTCTCCCTGCTTTGTCTCTTTGTCTGCCTTGCTCTCTACCCTTCTCTCCATTGTCCTTCCCCTGCTTTCTACCTCTAATTCTCTTCAGTTCTCCCTTTCTCTTCCCCCCATCTTTACCTACCATCTCTCATTCTCTTTCCCATTTCTTCTCTTTGGACACACGCAGCAATACAGCAGTTGAGGTCCGTGGTTGCACAGAAATGCAAAATGAATGATCAGAAATTCTGACGCTCTTTTAATATTTGCAATGTGAAATACATATAGGTCTTTTTACAATTAAATTACAAGGAAAAGGTTATATAAATGAAGAAAAAAAAAACTTATTGCTTTTAAGTTATAAAAAGTAAATAAAACAGATTAGGTCAGAACTGGGTTAGGATGGGAAAGCTGAAAAAACGATCCAATTGCCCAGCTCTCATGAAGGTTGGGGAGTTTTCTGAGGGCAAAGTCATTGTGCCTGAGATCATCTGCAGAACAGCAGCAAGGTATGCTTTTTCATCAGATATCTTCAGTGTTCAGGTTTAGCAAAATCAAATTAGAAAGCAGGGAGATGGGATTCAAACACTGTTGCTTGCATTTGTACTTTTCATTTTTCACCTGAAGTTTCTCTTTGGATACCAGTCAGTAAAGCATGACAATTTATAACTAAATGGTTGAGAAATCTTTATTTATAGGACACAGTGCAGTGCTCCAAGGAAGCTAGGGCGTATCTTGCATTAACGTAGCTCTCTGCTGTAGCTGTTTTGCCCTACTGAGGAGTGTTATCTGCATCTGCACAGTACTGCGTTGTGCTGTGTAGATGTTAACTGAATTTCTTTTTTTTTTATTTCTGAGTTAGGAAAATATATTTTATCTATACCTACTGAAACATTCATGGAATTCAGTATATATTTAATTCAATCCTTATTGTTTGCATTTTATTAGAAAATGGTTAGATTAAGGTATGTTTTTTCTTTACTAGTCATGTGTGAGAAGCTACATTTGGGTGGGCACTAGATTTGATTGAAGCGCACATTCATGTATATATCTGTATGCATACTTCCATGAATTTCTTTTCTTTCCCAGGCTAAAAAATGCAATCTATAGAAGTGTTCAGCCCAGATTTTGATTCATAAAACGAATCATACTTCTTAATACCAGTCTTGCACTGATTTGTCATTCAGAGTCATGAGAAGTTTTACAATTAGGGAAAATGATGTAATATCAAACTGCAGGAGCCATTGTTTTTCTTGAACAGATCCATTAACTATGAACTTGTAAATTATTTAGGTTTCTTTGAAAATGCATTTTCTGTAAATAGAGATGGAACAAAACTGCTGTTTCAAATATGTAAAATTTGAACTAATTGGCTCTTGCATTATTTTTTACCTCTAAAAGTAGGGTATGCTGTGGGGCGTTTGTGGAAGCAACGGGAAAGGCACACAATAGAAGGAAGTTTGAATTTATGAAACCTCATAGTATATAATTAATACTTTAGTGCTGGGATCTACCAAATTAATTATTTCATTCATCTGTGGTCCATAACAATTGGTGAGGATCCATGTGGCTCTTGGTTGGAGAAGACTAGGTCAAAAAGTGCAAAGTTATTTATTTTCTCGAATAATGTCAGTACCTTCTTGAGGCAGATCAGATTTACTTCTTATTCTGTATTAAAGAAATTTTTATTACTGGCACATAATATATTGCCACTAGGTATTAACACCATGGTAGGGTATTGCCTTGGGCCCTGTTTGGTGGTGAGACAATTCTTTCTGTGTATCATTGCCCATAAATGTTTTTGTTCTCATCAACTTAGACAGTAAAATCGGGCTACTGTATATTTTCTGATGTAGGTGGTTTTTTTCCAGGATTGATGGAGGTCAGGTAAAATTGCTGAAATTAGCAAGTATGTCTGTTTTCTTTCAGTACTGTTTGACTGTAGATTGTTAATCAAGAAAAACAAGAAACTACTTGGATATAGTTTTAATTCTTTAAATCTTATTTTGGAGATTGATGGGAAAGTATGTGTGATTCCTGAAGAGGTTCTCCTGCACAACTCTATCTTGTAATGCGTGTTCTTTTGTATTAAGCAATTTTTACTTAAACAAATAAACACAGACTGTAGTATTTTCAGCTTTACTATGAATTGGGTGAACTGTAGATATAAATGACAACCGGCAGGGACTCAGCCCAAGCAAAAGTGAAATTGGATATAGAGTCAAGAGAAGGCAAAGCAAGAACCTCTTTCTTTCAAGTGTGTAGCTGCTGCCATTATCAGTTACTTAGGGAACTAGTAGGTGCCAATCTGATAACTGAAAAGATTGAAATCTTTCAACTGTGCACTAAAACACTAAAGAAATATGATACACTATTTTATTTAAAGTTAATATTTTATTTACAAAGTATGTATAAAGCAGAGAGCATTGAAAATAGTGAAGCTTTGAAATTTTCCTGTTTTTGTTTTTGTTTTTCATTCCAGAGGCAGTACCTTTGCTCTGTTATATAGAACTTCAAATGCTTACTTCACCTCAGATAGACCTTTGATTTTTTTTGACAAAAATGAAGTGATACGAATATAGAATTTTCATATTTTATATTTTCATACAAACTGCAAAAACTGTAAACCTTCGTTTGCATGTTTATTCTTGATATTTTGTTCATTTATATTTTGCTAGACGATATTTTAATTAAATCATCATTCTCTTGTAGTTCTTTCCTGTATTTTTTTTTCTTCTCTTCACATTATACATTTTAAACTGTTGAAGACTCAAGAATGAAATTATTTGAATAAACACTGTATGGATGAAAAGACTTGTCAGACTATAATGGTAATAAGCCAGTTCAATTATCATTAAAAAACTTAAAACCTGTAATACCTATGGCTTGTCCAGGAGCAATATTAATATAAAAAACCTTAATCTAAACAAATGAAATGAACAATCCAAGCTTACTAGGTGAGACTAATATGAATAGTGTTAAGATAAAAACAGTTTTATAATTCAGTACCTATTTTCAAAAATATTATTATATTTTTGTATGCATCAGTGCAATGTATTTACCATATATCCCAGAAGTTTCTCCTGGTTCATTCTAATTTTTCCATTCATATATTTGTATTTATCTCTTTTATCATTTACATCATGTCCTTCTTTCAAGGCACATTTCAAATCATGACAATGTAGAAGAAGTAGTTATTTTTTCATGTTTTGTGAATTTCTTTTATGCCTGTCTTCCCTGAAGTTCTAAATAGCCCAGTAAGCGTATTATTGGTATTTCTAAATCTGAGCATAAATAACTCATTGACTGCCATTTAGTTTTGGTGGACTTTCAGTGACTAAAAGTAGTGCATTTTTTCATCAACTAATTGTTCAACAATCAAATAATTATAGTCAATTTACTCAAAAACTTTTATGGTTAAAACTAGGGTAGATGTATGAAATTGTGCTATTTTTCAGACAATTAAGGAAGCTCAGCAAATTAGCCTATTTAGTCGTTGGTCACAAATTAAAATTGGCTGTTTTAAAAGGAGCAGTACTTTGTTTAGCAAAACGCTTTTCAGTCTTCTGTACAGTGTTTTGCTCTGATGGTTTGGCGGTGGTTTCTTTTTCTTTTAGCGTTTTTCTATTTTGAGCAGGTTGTGTCCCAGGTGATCACTTGCACCACAAGATTCATGTACTCTGTTTTTATTAAATTTTATACTTGCTTCTTCTTTTATTGACATTGCATTACCTGTGAATTATAAGGACCATTTTAAGATTTGAGCACAGTTGTTTCATCTGCCGTTATGGGATAAAATCTTATACATATTGACAGTCTCTGGTCTCTGGAAATTGCTGTGTTTCAGTATATCTAATTTTCTTCCCCGTATGACCTCTAGTTATTTTTGTGGCTTTCCCTCCATTAACTCACACCAATATTCAAAGGGACAGCTTCTGAGTGCTGTTGCTAGGCTGGCAGTTATTTAAAATATTTCTGAAATGTGCGACTGCAGGTTTTCTGCTGCTGTGCCAGAGATTTCTAATGGTGTGTTGCAAGACAAGGCTCTAAATATATATATATATATACTTTACTGAGAGTGTAGAACTGATCTATTTAATGGTTCTTCATTTTCATGTCCCTTGTACAAATATAGCATCTGAGTCTGAGTTAGCATATGTGGCACTATTAGCTTTTATATAACCTTTCATTATCGGTTTAAAAAAAATTTGTGTAGTGGCATTATTTGATAGATTTGTCTAGTTTGATCACACTTCATTATTACATATTCTATAAGGACTGAATAATCGTTCATAGTTATTTTGTAACTGACTTGTAACTCAAATGAGATATTATGTAAATTAAATTATTTTTCTTACGATAGATGTGTAAAGCTCTGTATTAAGAAGTACAGCCTGTTTGCCGGAATTGGTTCTTTGTAATCTTCTCTCTGTCTGGGGCAGGAAATAGTTGCTCTACTATCCTTTGACCAGAAAAGTGGAGGTGTCACATTTAAACCTGATTGCTCTTCCTTCTTGTACTTTTTTTTATGGTAACATTTTTCACAGACAAGAGTACTGAGAGTAACTGCTGCTCTATTTCGAAATTATGTTTTTTTCAGCTTCTTATGTAGGTATTTGGTAATGATAACAATCCTGACTGAAGGATAAATGAGAAATGGCCACTTTTCACAGAAATTACTGAAAGCCCTGGTATGCTTGAGGTTTTTTTTTTATGTGACCAAGCATAATGTACCTTGGTGAAAATTATTTCTACTTCAATTTATGAAGCACATACAGCGTTACAAAATGTCTGTATTTTTGAAGAGTTAAATTTACACACTATTAAATGAGCTGCAGCAGCTTTCACAGATGCATTAATTTAACAAATGCTTTTGTGGTTAACTGCTCCCTTGACGGTACAAGGAATTGAATCATCAAGCCCCACAGCTAAAACCCTCTCCAGATTTAGCCAACTAGCCAATGCTTTGTAACTGTGAGTTTCAGTAACTCGTAGCCTCTGTGTACTGGGAGCTGACTTTTGGAATAGGTGTCTGCTTACACTGGAGACAAGCTGCAGATACTCATCTGCTGGAGAAGCCAACTAACCTAAGTGAATGACTTTTAGTAAAATGATAACCAGCATGGCCATGCGAACTCAATACAAGGGTCTTCTGGTGTTTAGTAGATGAAAAACTTACTTACAGATGAAGCTTTCCTACACATCAGGTGGCAGCTAACTGCACCATTCAGGAAATGCTTCAAATCAGCCAGGATGTTATATTCAGGCATCTTAAAGTATGTGGCATCTCAATTTCAACTGCTAAGGCTTTCTGTGCATAGTGTTTGCAGCAATACTTGTATTTGCAAAACAGCATCACTGTGTAACTGAGTGAATGAAAGATTGCTGGTAAGTTATGATTAATTTTTTTTTTTCTCTAAGCATTTCTGTGATAATTTTCCCACAGTATGCTAAGTATGAAATCTGTGAAGAAAACTTTTTTTTTTTTTATCAAATGTGTCTGGTAGTGAGGGCTTTGGGAGAGTGCTTTCAAATAGTGCAACTTTCAAATAGTAAGAAAAATTAAGTAATTTGCTAAGTAAAAGCAGAAAATGTGTAACAGGACATTACTCATCATTTTGAAGTTTCATTGCATTTTGGTAAGTTCCTCTGCATTGCTGTTTCTAAGGTAAATGAAGGCTTTTGACAAGGACAGGACACCCAAGTTTCAGAGCACCAA
This sequence comes from Lagopus muta, assembly GCF_023343835.1. NCBI lineage: Eukaryota > Metazoa > Chordata > Aves > Galliformes > Phasianidae > Lagopus > Lagopus muta. The sequence continues at coordinate 48,455,990 of NC_064472.1, read as the reverse complement.
AATGAATAACATTCTTGTTGGCTTTCCCTGCTTATTTTAACTTATTTTTTCAAAATATTTCACATCTGAGATTCAGTATTTTAAAATTACATGCACTCTTTTTTCAGAAGCGCAAAATTATTGTTGTCACTTATGGTCTTTAGAATACAAATAGAACTTTGGTGCAAACTGTTGAGGACACTTTTGTATCCAAAGACTTAAGTGTATAGCTGGCATTTAGAAGAATTATGGAAGGATGGGAGCCACTGGATTGGTTGTTTCTCCACTCCTATGAAGGTGGTGCATTATATACTGTATTTGGTAGGAGCAATTAATTTCATTTGGGTTCATTAATTTCATCATTACTATCCTTTACATTTTTGTTCTTGGTGTTTTCTATAAAAAGGATAACATAGTTTTTGATGGCTGATAATTAAGTGCAATGCTTTGCTTTGGTTTAGATAGTGCAGCAATAATTTAGGGTTGTTCCAGATTTCTTACTTGTCTCTTCACAGGCTTCATTCTTCAAACTTCCAACACCAGCTGGATGACTGAGTCGGGTATGTCTAGGCTATTGAGAATTTTCTGCAGCTTGTTCAAGGCTCGTGAAAGAGGAAAACAGTTTTTCTCCTTGTATTGCATCTGTGCATTTGATGACATTTGTCAGCTGTGTTAATGGTTGCTTTAGCAGCCTAGGGTGATGTTGTGTGCTTCATGTACCTCTGTGGCAAGAGCCACTTATTTCATTTCCAGCTTCCAACTTTTTAAAATACAGATAAATATTTTGTATAGGAATATTAAGCCTGGTGAGCTGTGTATCTGTTTTCACTGGGACAGAGAAACTTCTTAATCATTTATCACGAGTCTGAACAAACAGCAAATTAAATCCATTATGCCCCTGAGGTCAAATTGTGTCATTCTTCTTATATGTCTTGCCAGAAGACTTGTCAGCCCTTCACCATCTTTCTACTTCAACCAAATTTATATTCCCCCTCTTCCTGAAATTTTAGTGGAAAGACAAACTGCCAGGCATTAGTTGAGGAAAAAACAGCAGGCTAAATACTGTGTTGACCAGAATCTATAAAAAGCCACCGTTCTTTGGATGTTTTGAATTTGTTGATACGCCAAAAGCTGAAAAAATAAAATAGCAGCATTCAACTTGGTTACGCAGTGAAGGGCCTTCAACGCTGAAGGAAGGAAGTATGAATCTAGGATCTTTCTTCTGCTGCTGATACACACTGTACCTTGTTTCATACCATATGGATTTTTGTACCTTTGATTTCAATGTTGATACCTTTCTGAACTCAGTGTGTTTGCTGGATGCAGTGTTGCCCTTTCTGGTAATTAAAAGTAAAAAATATTTGGAGTTAGACTAGATGAGCCACTTAAATAAGAGAAGAAAATGGAGAGTAAAGGTATGCATATGAACATGCTCCCTGCCCTGGATCATATCCCAAAGGGTCTTTGCATCAGGAGCAACAAAACACAGTTGAACTTGGGATTCAAAGTGAAAGTAAATTCCATATTTTTTGTGAAGTTGAAAAAAAGTTATTTGGTTAAAACCAATATATTTATATAGAAAAAAAAAAAAAGATAAAGAGAAAATATGATTTCATGTTGAAGAGCTATGACAAAATTATGAAATGGTTTGGGTAGAGTCCTTACATATCATTTGTTTCCAACCCCTCCGCTGCCTCTTGCTACACCAGGTTGTTCAAAGAGAATCCAGCCTGGCAATGAGCACTTTTAGGTATGGAGCCTCCACAGAGTCTCTAGGCAGCCAGATCCAATGCCTCACTAATCTCTGAATAAAAAAAAATTTCTTCCATATGTCTCATTTAAATCTAGTTTAAACCTGTTCTTCCTTGTATCGTTACACTCGCTAATAAAGTGTCATGCCCCAGCTTTCCTGTAGATCATCTGTAAGTATTGAAAGGCTGCAGTGAGGTCTGCTTGCAGCCTTCTTGTCTGTGGACTGAAGAAGCCCGTCTCCCTTAGCCTCTCTTCAAAGGAGGGATGTTTCAGCCCTCTGATCATCTCTGTGATCTCTGGTCCCACTCCAATAGTTCTGCATCCTTCTTGTGCTGGGGACTGCTGAGCTGGATGCAATACTTACTCTTGATGGTGCATCATGAGAGCAGAACACAGTGGGACAATCACCTCCTTTGCCTTTCTGTCCATGCCTCTTTTGATGCAGCCCATAATGTTGTTAGCCTTCTTGGCTGTAAGAACATATTCATGGCTCATGTTGAGCTCCTTATCAACCAACACTCTGAAATTCTTCATCTCAGAGATGCTCTGAGACCATTCCTGACCACATATTTTTGAAAAAATGTCAGAAGTCATTTCTGCTTTTCTTGCAGTGTTCTAACTAAACAAGGAATATCTAGTTAGATTCTTCATCTACAGTCATAAAACTGTATAATTGTCTATCTTCAGCAGTGCAAATATGAAGTTATAGAAATAAATTTGCAGCTGGCTACCTCACTTTCCCCACATACTCTAAACTGTTTGAAACATGATATTTGTGTAATTTACCATAACACACTGAAAATAGGAATGCTTCAGGCAAAATGCTACTGTACTGGTTAAGAAATTGGTACTGTTACAATTCTAAGAATTCATGAAAAGTGACTCAAAAGTATCTTCCATTTTGACAGAGTATGTTGAATTATCTTCTTAATTCTGTTGCCATAAATTGCTGTTCTCAGTAGACATTCTATTTAGTTAAGCCTGCAAATAACCAGTGTTAGAACTAATGCTATTTTTATACATGAAGTAGCACATTTTATCTTAGTTATAATAACCAGACAGCTAATGCATCTCCTTTCAATACAGTTAGAAGGAATTGCATTGATGTTTTTTGTTGCAGAAAATGCAAAGAGTATGTATTTTTCCTATCGGGGATAATTGAGCTAATGCTAAGAGGCTGTGATTTTAAAAACAGCATAAGTAGAAGCAAAATCATAATTTCTGTATTTATTTCTGTAGTAAACTAGTATTGACTCTGACACATGTCTAAATGAATGATACACAATGTACAGACGTTCACTGAAAGAGCAACTGGAGCCTTGATTTTCACTGTATGTTTCTGAGGACTGTAAGAGTGCTGTTGTTCCCACATAAGGGTTATCTGTATGGAGCAGGCAACCCGTGATTCATGGCTTGAAACCCTTTGATCTGGTAAAGGTAGGAGCAACTGTCATTTATACTGAACTTCCCACTTAGTTTGGAAAGCTGGTCTGATTTTCTCCTATCCCATGCTTCACTATGTGAAGTGAAATATCTCACTAGATATTTCAGATTCAGTATTTCAGCTGCTTTCACAAATTCTGATGGCTTCCACAGTTTCTTGAAATATCAATGTCAGCATGAAACACTCAAGGAAATGTAGGGACATCTTTCTGTAGGACTGAAAGGAAATCACAATCACGTCGGAACTGAATCACAAGAAAAACTCACTCAGGATGCTGTTATGCATGTTTTCTCCAGTTTTCTAGGTTTCTAGCTTGAATATAAAGTGTCCATCCTTGTTTGCATGCCCATCACTCATAGATACCTGTCAAAAGAAGGCAAGGTCTTATAAAATTCTTCAGCTGAATTTGCTTTTGCATCTCACTTGCGATTTTCTTTCTTTCCTTGGCTCCTTGCCACACTGAACTACTTATTTCACATTACTGTAGAGCAACTTACATTTTCAAAAACATATTTTGCATTGATTGCCATACACATTTATCTAGATTTTATCATAAGATTAAATAGGAAACTGCATATCTGTTTACATGTGTAGTCACATATATACAGATGTAGATATGAAAGGTAATACTCAGCTCGGAATTATATGGACAGTTAAGTATTAAGGCTATCATGATACTTATGACACAGTGTGTCTCAGTATTACTGCTCATGTTTACTGGTCAGTGATAGTTATGTTAATTAATTGTTTTTTTCAGTGATTTTTGTAAGTGCACCTAAAATCAGAACAGCTATTTCAGATTCCATTCAGGATAAAAACACATCTTTGTTATTTCTAATTTTCAAGGTATCTAACTTGTGTCAATTTCTTTGTCAAGTGTGTAAATCTGGCACACTAAAAAATGTAAGTTTCTTCCATCTTCTTGGAATTATTTACACTTTATAAATGCTTTGCGTTGTTATTCATACTTTAATTTATATTTGTACTTAATATGAGGAGCTCAAGTAGAATTGTGAACTGCTATTTTTTACCCTGCAGAAAGTCTTGTGAAGAAGCCCAAAACTTTTAGTAAGGCCTACTGTGTTTAGAAAGTGTGAGGGCTGTTCTGGAAATCATGCCTCCTATTTCATTATGCTGGCCTGTGACATCAGAGGCAAATGTTGAAGGTGTAATAGTGGAGGTTGAACCTTCCCATGAATATTTTATTACATTTTGTTGTCTTGTGACAGACAGCAGCAGAGGGGCAGTCTGCCAGGGTGATGTCTGACTTGAAAATGTCTATGAGGCAAAGATGTGTCATTGAATTCCTTACTCATCATCACCCATTGACATTCATCAACACATGCTGTTTGGTTCTGGAGACCAAGCAGCGTATGTGAGCACAGTGAGGTTGTTTGTGGTGCATTTCAGTAGTGGTGAATATAACAACAAGTGATGTAAAAACAAGCCATATTCTGGATGGCCATGCAGGTGTTTTACAAGCATGACATGCAGGCTCTTGTTCATAACTGGCAAAAATGTGTAGCTAATCTGTTGACTATGATGAAAAATAGTGTTTTGTATCAGAGAATTTTCTCTCTTGAATAGTGTTATTGTGCTTAGTATCTCTTGTAGTTTCCATGGAAACAAATCCTCATCTGGAGTACTGCGTGCAGTTCTGGGCTCCCCAGTACAAAACAGACAGAGATCTCTTGGAAAGAGTCCAGCGGAGGACCGCAGAGATGGTGAAGGGCCTGAAGCATCTCTCCTATAAGGAAAGGCTGAGTGAACTGGGTCTGTTCAGCCTTGAGAAAAGAAGACTGAGAGGGAACCTGATCCAGCTCCATAAATATCTGAGTTGTGGGGGGCAGAATGGCGAGGCCGGACTCTTTTCAGTGGTGAGTGGAGACAGGACAAGGGGAAACGGCCGGAAACTGCAGCACAGGAAGTTCTGCACAAATGTGCACAAGAACTTCTTTACAGTGAGGTGACGGAGCACTGGAACAGGCTGCCCAGGGAGGTGGTGGAGTCTCCTTCTCTGGAGATGTTCAAGACCTGCCTGGATGCCTACCTGTGCTACCTGGTGTAGGGAACCTGCTTTGGCAGGGGGGTTGGACTCGATGATCTCTGGAGGTCCCTTCCAACCCCTACAATTCTGTGATTCTGTGAAATAGGAGGCATTACTTTTGGAGCCTCCTGTGTATATGAATATAATAAGTAGTGGCAGGGAATATCTGCACTCAGTAAACATTTATGCCATTGAGCCAATACATTATTCAGTTCTGGGTTGTTAGTTCAACACATGTCAAACAGTCTAATTTTCTCTTTGATTTTTAATAATACTATTTTCAAAAGGATTTTTTAGACATGCATTTCTTCAAATGGTTTTCAATCCAGGGAACTCATAAATCAGGGAACACATAAAACATTCACTAGCTCTTCTATTTTCATTTTTTTTTCCTGATGACTTTAGTAATTTTTTTTCCTCAACATTGAGTTAATTTACTACAGTGTGTAATTTACCTCTGCAGTTTTGGAAGCTCTTCATGGGTTATACCCTTTCCTCCCACTCCTTTTCCTTTTCTGTGAATGAGAAAGTCAAATCACGTTTTTTCGTCTGCTGATTTTATTTCTTTCAGATGCTGGCTCTTGACTGTAAGTTTACAGAGGATTACCAAGTATGATAATAAGTTCTTAATTACATCACTGTTACTGTCTTCAAAAACCACTGTTGAAATATTTGAGAATCCTTGAGAACAGTTTAACAACAACCTCTGTGTGACTTTGACCCTTAGTTGAGTGCTTTTAAAGATTAGTAGCCACTTCTGTCTTACTTGATCTTGATGGGTAGAGAGGCCTATGAAGAACTATTTGAATGACTGAACTTCTGCTGTTTTACACAAATCACTGAGGTCATATTTGAGTTATTTTATGTGAGACATAAACAAAATTTAGAAGAGTGCTATATATTGACCTAGGGAGTATATTCTTTTTCTTCCTTTTTTTCATCCTGTGTTTTGTACAAGTACGGGGGGGGAAAAAAACAGACTTTAAAGGTCAGGGATATTTGCACAAACCTTTTCTTTTTTCTTGACTTCAACAATTCGAGAATTTTCTCAAAAGCTTTAATTTTTAGTTTGTTGCAGTAGCAGCAAATGCAATGAAGGTCACCTATTTTCCGAGAATTTCCTTTGAGGGAATGTAGGAATAAATTCTTCTCTTATCACTTTTCTTCCTACAGACCTTCCAGGTTAAAGTTTTTCAAACCATATAGTAAATGAAATCCTCCCATTCTACAAACTTAATCTGAAAATTCTTTCGTTGTATTTGAGAAATGTCACTGTTGTCACCCCTCGTAACTCTCAAATCTGACTTGAACCCATTAACTTGTCACAGATGCTAAGCCGTGTTATTCTGGGTAAGAACAATAGTGAGTAATGTTGAGTGTAAGTCTGAAAATGTTTGAAAAAGTCTGAAAAGTGGACACTGGAGGGAGACTGTTAAGAAAGTGAAGAGAGAGTAACTGTTTTCTCATTCTGACTTCTCAATGTAGCTACCAGCCTATTCTAGGCATTTGAAAGTACAGCCACCCCTGATTTAATAGATTTCATCATTCTCAGGAAATGCGCTACAGAATGCATCATGTAAAACAACAGAAGCAATGAACACAGTGTTGTTGCACTCATCAGGACCTATTCCTCTATAATAGACCAAGAGCCCATTTACTGTTGCTTCTGCTGCTTCTTTTTTTTTTTTTTTTTTATTTAAAAAAACACAAGTTAAGCTTCTGAGCAGTTTGACAGAAAGTATTCTAAGAAGACATTTAGTATGAGACCTGTGTCGTTTAAACCAGATTACTAGATATAATAAAAATGTAGTATTTATAATAGAAATGTAGAAATGAAGTAGTTCAGCTCATCTGTGAGTTTTTGATACTTTGAACTGAAGCAGGAATATCAGTGACAGCCTCTTAGCAACAGGAAGTGTCCCAGTCTGCGTTCATAAATCAGTTAAAAAACTTTATGTGGTAGCATAGGTTCATTTTCATTTTTAGGATTAAAATAATTGTGTTTTTTTGTTTTAAACTTCTACTGCTATCTGGCTGATTACATGTAAAATTATTTTGGCAGAGATCTTTCTGGGGGAAACAGATGTTATATAACCAGATACTTCTAGTGTTAATAAGGGTGTGCAAGATGCTGTGTGTCGAAAGCATCCTGCAGTACTTGTGCCACAGTTCCTAGTCTTATTTTGGAGCCCAGAGGGTGGCAGTGAAGGCAAAGTTTTCCAGTGTCCAAGCATTTCTCATAGAGACAAAGCCATGCTTACAAACGGAGACATTTTAGAAATCACCAGATTGCCACTGGCAAAAACAAACTGACTGAGAGAGAATTTCATTGTTTATAGAAACCTACAAGAGAAAGATACAAGAAACCAAGATTTGAGATTTCTTAAATTGCTGTAGTACTCCGTTCAGGAGCAAACTTCAGTTTAATTATTACTTATATTGAAGGAGAGTGAAAATGGTTCAGGATAATGAATCAGCAGTTGATGGTACTTATGCTGATGCCAACCGATTGGCAAGAATTACAGCTGTTCCTTTATTCCAGCACTGGTAATGTAATTAAAGGGCAGAGTGCTCTTCATGTTCAGATTTAGCTGAGGAGGTACCTGGATTCCATTTAAATATCTCTCTCACTTGTGTATGATTACTGAGACTTCAGCTTCTTGAATCGGGATGTAAAATTGTAAGAGCATATTACAGTAACAACAGTTTATCTATTTCATAGAAAACCATAAGTAGCAGTTGTTTACATCCAAAATGTGATTGATTAAAATTCATTTTAAAAGAGGTGCTACCCTTTTTAAGACAGTATCTACTGATATTTGCCAATTGTCTGGGTTTGGAATCAAGGAAATCTACGGATAGAAGATTCACACTGTCTTCGATAATTATAAAACTCTATAGAATGTCAGAGTCAAAGTGACTGGAAGGAGTATACTTTTAAAATGAATTATTTCTGATCAACACTAAAAGGAGTTCTCCAGAAATCATTTCTTGTCAAATTGTAAAATAGTTGTAGCTCTTAGATTTTATAGCAGTAAGAATGTGACTGTGACCTTATTCATCCCTGACACGATAAAGTTTATATTCATACCAGTGGGTTTTATCCTTAGGAGAAAAATAACATCATTCTAGTGATTTCCATTAACTTTATGCATATGTTTAACACATACAGGGTTGCAGTGCTTTTTAAGGGCTAATTGTAAGGGGTGAAATTATGTCATAATCCTCACATTTCTAAATTCATGTTTGATAATTACTTACTTAAATGGTAAATTTTGTAGTACTCCTTTTAAGTATACAGGTCAGAAGTATTAAGTTAGCTTTGATAGTAATTTACTCTGTAATGTTTGCAAAAACACCTAAAACAAAAAGCAAGGTAGCCCTCATCTGTCATTCAAGTAAAATATAATTCAGCAATCTTTTCCTTCTTTTTCCTTACAGGGTTCTTAACTTGAGTATATCTTTGAGCATGTAGCTGTGTCACATATTGGGTCAGCTAAGATGCATTGGTAATATATTTTTTAAATAAAAATACAAGCTGTAATCAGGAATCTAGAAAAGTGCATTAGAAAATGGTCACATTCTGTACAATCTGCAGTTCTGGAAGTTTTAGAGAATTGTAGCTTCGAAGATTCATATATCTAAGAAATATATATAGGAGAAATGAATACATCAGAAAGTATTTTAAAGAAGACATGAGTAAAATACATCTAGCAGTGATTGCTGAATTACAGCTTATAAGAAGGTACAGAGACACATACTTTTTCTGTCAGTTGGTCACCACCTTGTTTAAACATGTGTTACAATGGAACCTGCAAAAACATGGTTTTCTCCATGAGTTACAGAGCATGAGTTACAGACTCTTGTTAGTCTGGATCTCTAATAGAAATTTACTGTCTTATTAAGGGATATGATATTACTTGACATGGAACCTGTACTCTTCTTGGTCTTTAAGTACTTCACCTGCTTGTTCCACTTATCATGGAAAAATTATTTAATTTGTCTAGCTTAAGTTTCATCAGCGTCCTAACCCCTGTCACAGGGTAGGTGAATTTTACTCAGTTTTATTCATTAGAGGGCGGTGAGAGCTTGGAAGTATTCACACTTTACTTCATCAAAATTACAAAAAAAAACACCCTCTTCTGAGGCCTTCCAGTTTTAGAGTTCAGTTAATTCTGCCATAGCTACACAAGTCAAACTAGTGGGGGCAATCGTATTAAAATCAATAAAAGAGAAAGATCATGTGAGCATAAGACATTTGAGATCTACTTACTGTTTTAGTAAACCTCTTTGTTTTTACAAGAGAAAGAAGCAGAGCTACTGTCCTTATTTTCTCAAAACTAGCAGAGATGCCAAACAAAAAGTGTTGCCACTTACTTAAAGAAGAATTCATACAGTTACAAGAAGGAAGTAATGAGAGCGCTGTCTTCTAAGTCTAGAATTAAACTCAAGGTCATTTAAATCAAAAAAGGCATTAGGATTCCACATAGTAATGGATTAATTCTAAATCTAGAATTAAGCCTGAAGTCACTTAAATCAAAAAAGGCATTAGGATTCCTCATATTAATGGAATTGCCTGACTTCAGAATTCATAAGTACCATTATGTAACAACTGGCTACATGAGTATGAAAAGCGACTGCTTTTTTAGCACGATTTGTTAGCTGATTTGATCGGTTTTGGTTTGGTTTTAAGAAAAAGTGAAATCTTATTTTTGATCAGTTAAATAATGCTAATAAATTTTGTTCACAGTCCCAAGCAATAGCTTGAGCCTGTATGGTTCCTGGTGTGCCCAACAGTATAACATTAACTTAAATGCATCTTCATAAGTACATGTGACAGTAATTACTAATGGAAATATTTGAAGATCTTGTTCAGACTTTGAAGTGGCAGGGGTAGTTAAGCTTGACATCAAGCAAGTTTGAACACCTCAAACTGTTTCTGGCCACATCACTCTGTTTGGAGTTACACATTCAAAATTACTTGCCATGACAAAATATTTTTCATTCATGATTTATGGAAAAATGTAATTTTGCTTTCTAGCAAAGGATCATTCTCTCTAAACCAGACTTACTCTACGTACTTGATGTTGAATTTAGCAAGTGTCATCTGGAAATTGAAATTCGAGCATAATGTATTAGCACATTTTTCAAACCAATGTGAGGACATTGCCTGTTGTTTCTGTGTTCGCTGTTTGATGGGACTACAGTTGTTCACTCCAAAAACAAGTTTTCAGGCCTCCTGTGAACTTACAGATCTAGTGACAAGTAGAAACTCATGTTTACCTGTGCTTGTTATAGGAACATGTAGGCTGCTAAGAATATCAAGGAGCTGTTTATCTATATAATAATCTGAATATGTAATATGCTGCTATGCTATGTCTAGCAATGAGTAACAGACTCCTTGATGTGTTCTGCCAATAACCTGTGATTTACTTGAGGCTTCCATGTGAACCTCGTACATCAGTAATTGAATCAGAACTAAGAGAGTGAGAATGCAATCTTTTCCAATTATGTTTATCAGCCTAGCTTATGAATATCTTAGTACACAGTGCGCTACAGAAAGCATGATGTCCTCTAACTGTATTTACACTTGAAGCACTGTGTGCTTGTTATTTAAGAGGTTTCTTCTTGCATGTTTTCCAATAATGTAAAATAAAAGCAGTGGCAGCCACAGAAATTCTGAACATGGTTTATGTCAGAATTAATTTGGCAAACAGTTTCTGCTTCGAATTAATTTCTTAATAAGCCAGAATGTTGTGAATAGTGGGCATATTGCTTTCGCCAGCTGACCATCAGCATGCTTCTGCTGTCTGGGTTACTTAGCTGCCTGGAAATGGATGTGGAAAGCCAACTTTTGCCTTCTGTGATTTCTCAGAGTTGCACATATGGAAAATATGTAATATTTTCCTGCTTCCCACTGTTCCTATCAAGTGCATACACTAACTGCCTTGCTTTCTCCCCCATCTTCCCTGGTGAGTGAAGAAATGTGCCTGTATTACTTTTACTAAGAAATGACTTACACAGATATTGGCAATTCCAACTCAGTTTGACCTGGTTTAAGTGACTGACAAAGTTTGGAGCTAAGACTAATATAGTAACATTGTGCTTTCCTTGGAAGGCTTCAACCACTAGCAACATTTATTACTTTAATGCAAGATATTTAGAATGAAAAGATATATTTAAAGTTGTGAGTGAAATTAATGTGGCTTGTATTAGCCCTAATTTAAATATATTATTGGAGGAAAGTATGGAAAGACACATCTGCAGTTAAGTAATTTCATATTTTTGAAAAATATTTTGTTAATAGTGGTTTATTAAGCATTCTGTGGAGTTATATTTACATATAGTGATTTGTGAATACATGACATAATTCTTGTTGGAGTTCTCTGGAGAAGCAAAAATACGACCCACAGAAATTCAGTTGGCTTTTTCTAATGTTATATTTTAATTGACTGTGCAATTTCTAATGATTTTGACAGTTGCACCCTTGTGGTTCCACTTGGATCAATTTAAGAAATCATTTTAAGCTTTTTCTCCTTGTACTGTAGCTGAATCTAATGATCAGTGTCAAAGCAAAGATGATATTACGGGATTAGATAACTTTTTCTTTTCTGTTTCAGTATAAAGTTAGCTGAGGCTTGCTGGAAAATCATCTAAACTTTGACAAAATTTAGGATATTTAGATGAACGCACAGAGAAATGTAGCTAGAAGATAATAATTTGTTAACTGCTCAAGTAGATTAGGAGGACAAATATATCAAATCCACAGAATTCCAGTTGTTGTTAAGGTTGCTTTTTTAACCCTGTTTCAGGTGGCAGTTCATTACATTTTAACTTCATGTTTTGGATAGTCAATGAGACGCTGTCTGCAGATGCAAATGTATGCAAATAACACTTAGAGTATATTTCTTATATAACAAATACAAACAGTGCAGTGATACACCAAATATATGAGCATGCTCAGTAACCTAACAAAATTAGAACCATTTCAACAAGACTCAGGAGACCCTAAGACAGGTGAAACTGAAAATATTTGTTGTGATGCTTTAAATCAGGAATACAAACATTTGTCTTCTTTGTTTCATTGTGCTTGCAGTTACTCAGTTAGAAATTATCCAAGTACTGAAATTTGCCATGTCTTGTCACTAGTCAAAAGGGCACAGCATACTCAAATGCCCTGTCTAACCAGATCATTTTCCAGTAAGATTGCATTAGGAGTTACTCCATGAATACTATGACGTGAAGATCATACATTATTAGATGGTATGGTACTAAAAATCCATACTTGGAATTGACAATCTATTAAGATTTTAACATGTGGAAAGAAATAGTGTTCTCTAAGTTTCAAATAAATGTGACTGCTAGTGCCTTACCTGAGCTGAAAGAAGGATATTTTGCTTAATACTAAACATAGAAAGTACTCAAGCTTTTTTTTTCCACTTTCTACAAGCAGTGTGCCAGTAATAGAAATGCTAGCCACGCAGCTCTGTGGAAAGGAATGCATAATCATTTAATGAAGAAGTTCTGGAATTTGCCTTCAAGCATTTTTTTTTTTTTTTTTTCAGTAAAAGTCATTGCACTGCAATCTCAGTGCCTTCTCTCTAGGTTAAAGTAAAGTTAAGGACTTTGGCATTTTTATCAAGATGTATGTAGTATTTCATTGCAAGTCACAGTTTTTAGGATTTTAGAAGACATGGAGTTTTTTGTCTCAGCTAAAAACTGCACATTGGAAAATTTCTGGTAGTGCACAATGCATGTAATAGACCTAATTTCATGCACAAGCTCTGCTGTGACGTTTACCCAATGGACCTTAGTTAGCCTGAGCTTAGAGTTCAGTTATTGCTTACATTATTTAATGTCTCCTTTAGAGTGTGTGTCCAAAAATGTTTTGAGCTTGATTTTTTTTCTTTCTTTAGTTTTAGTAACATCTAGGGCATTAAATTAATGCAATGGGTCTACCGACTTGCTTTAATTCGTAAAATATGGAGAGATCGGACCTCAGAATACTTCCAAATATAGATGAATTATGACAATAACTGGATTTACTTACATATATTTTCCCATTTTGTTACCTTGGTTCTCCATCTGCTCTAACATCATTTTATAGAAGCAAGAAATCTGTACAAACTTGAATGTCATTCAGGATGGAGAAGAAAAATCAGATATTATGATAGGAGAATTTTTCCAGACATCTTCCTCATATGTTGTAAAAGATTTTACTTTTAATGCTGTCTAATGAAAGAGATTACCTCTCCCTGTAAAACTTGCTCATCTCATATAAATTTAACTCTTAGCAGTACTACTGATTCTAGGAATAGAATTCTAGGAATTGAAAACTAGCATAAAGACCATTTCTGGGAAATGGAGTTCCCATGTCATATTTACTGTTAAATTTGGAAGCTTTCTTTGAGGAAACTGATTATGAATATTTTGATTCTATAAGCTGTATCTTAATGAGATGTCACAAGGACTAGGGCCATCTGAGGCTTGAAGTAAGTAAATGTAACCTTTAACAGGTCATGAAGATGTAAGGCCACCCTTGCTCAAAGGCTTGTTTTTTCCATGCAAGAAATGCTACAATTGTTGGCCCTATGTGATTTGTACCAAAGGAATTATGGTAATAATTTACATATCCTTTTTCTGGAATGTCTCCTCTCATTTGTGCTCCTCTGAAATTGCAGCAGTGTGGTGGCATGTTTCTGAGCTGCCATGTGCATCATCAGTTACTGGTCACTGAAATAAATATCTGGCCAAGACACACATTCAGCATCTGAATCTCAGCACATCTCATAGGTACATTTCAATTTCACTTAAGTAAATAAAAAGGAAACAGTGAAAGATCAAGCAGTTTGTGTGAGTTCACAAGGATTTGCTTATATGCATAGAAATAAAAGCTGCAGTTTTCATGACCTGGTACTTTTTATAGCTTCTGTGCAGATTTACTAAATCTGTATGTTTCTGTCTTTGTGAATAGATAGTTACCTTTGCACTGCTGTTAGGGCAGTAGCTGTGGGGAAAAAGCCGTATATATGTAACCAATTCATTTTCACATATTTACACAAATACAGTACAGTAGTCCAGCTATAACGTACCTGTAATCCAAGTATTTACCAGTTTTTAGCTGAAAGACAAAATTTAAATGTTTGAAAAAGGAAGTCGTTATTTTTGTAACACAAACCTTGCTAAGAAATGTGCACTGACTTACCTGTAGTTAACAGTTCTGGTTTATAACAGTTGGCAAGATGTCAGAATGGATTTAAGAAACTATTTGAAATTCTGTATTAACTGGGTCTTTTCATCTGATATCTGAATTCCAAAATATTTTAATATTTTTCAGGAAAAAAAAAAGATGCCATTTAATTATCTCCTATAGACCCTTGCGTGATTACCTGTGGGATATCAGATTCATGAGGGATTTAGAATAAAATCATTTTTCATAGTTGTTTATTTCAGTTAAGTCCATTATGATATCTAGTTTCTTCTAGTCAGAAAGGAACTAAAGGCCACCTGAAATGCTACTACATGTAAATGCCAGATAGCGGAATTAAATAATTTGCTAAATCTCTCCTTTCTTGGCTTAATTGCTTGCTGGCTTTACATACAGTCAGGGTAACAGGAATTATAAAGGCATTTAATTTTAGATAAGACTTCTAATAAATATTTGAAAATAGATATTTATTGGTGAAAGACAGGGTATAATAGCTGGAGCACAGCATAATAGCTGGAGCATAGTGCTGATTAATTTATCTGTGTAATTCTGATTGGAGCTTGCCTGCATCTGAGTAGCGTAGAGCGCAATCAGACGCTGTGGGACCTGTCTGCCCTTACCTCTGTAGTTTATGAGTTTCAGTGTGGAAAAAAAAAAAAAAAAAAAAAAGCTTATCTGTTCTCCTGAGCTCCAAGTAGCAAAACTGTTTGGTAAATCAATTTTTAAATTACATTGATTTTCTAAAGAATACGGGTTTGCTAATCAGAACTTAATGACTGCCCTGAGATAATTACTGTTAACTTGTGTAACTAGTGACACTTTGCATATTGGATTCAAATGAAAAGTGCTTTTAAAATTCAGTTTGTACTTATGATTGAAAGTCTTAGTCAGTTTTGTTGTCTCTGTGATTAGTTTCTTATAGATGCAGTTCTCAATGTTGAAATTAAAGTACTTTAAAAATACATATTTGGGGTGTAATTGAAACATTCACATGGCAGTAAAAATTTTGTGCCAGTGTAAGAAGTAAAGACAAGTTAAATCACACCTTTCACTCTTGTAAAGTATTAGAAAGCATTCATTTTGAACTGTAGTTCATGATGTAAATAAGTTGATAAATAAAAGAAAATGTCAAACCAAGACCAGGTAGCCAGCAGCCTGTCTATTTCTTTGTGAAAGATTTCTGTTTTTCTGTTACATATTTAAGAGTTCTCGTTCTTTGCTGGATCTCTTTGGTTCCCAGTTGTGGTTATGCTTTGAAAAGTAGTGAAGTGTTCACTTTTCTGCTTAGAGAGAAATTATGCCAATCAAATGCAAAGAAGCCATATAAACAATCTGATGTTCATTTTGAATCATACCAAGGGAGTGTGTTAATGTCTCCAGTGTTACGTTTCTTTTTCTTGTCTATAGAAGTTTAAAAAAAAAACTTGTACAGTGATTGAAAATCACTTCCTCAAGTTGTGATCTCTTAACCAGTGTATGGCAACTCTAATTAGTTTCACTCAGGGATGGAGAACATCTTGAACTATAACAAGGTCTCCCAGGACCACTTACATAACAAATATACTAGTCATGTTTTCTCATTAGCTCCTTTCAGTTGTCACAAACATGATTTTCCAGTGTTTTTAGAAACAGACCAAAAATAAACATTGTGTGTGTTAATTATTTTACCATTATTCAAAAATCTTTTGAATCTTTTAGGTGGAAGTTTCATAGTTTAATTCATTAACCTCAAGCAAGTCAAAAAATGTAAGGCTCAGTTGGCTTAGGAAAGAGCAGTACTTTCTGAGTGATTCATTTTCTTCTTGATCGTATTTTTTTCTGTTTTTAGGCTCTTGCCTAAAAGGAATGTCAGCAACCTTGACTTTGTGAATCAATTGTACAGATGCATATGTGGGAGCCAGCGAGATTATAGGCCTATGTTATAAGTCATCAGTAAACTTGTCAGTTTCTCAGTCATGCAGTTTTGTTGCTTTTGCAGAAGAAACTTGTTTACAGAAGAGTTTTATGCCTGTAACATTTTGTTCATGAATGTAGTCTGCTTGGTCTGGTATTCATTTACTTGCAATTGGTGTAAGTTTGTATGGTTTCTCTAACCCAGATTGAAAGTTTTGTCCCTGAAATAAATTGTTGGAATTTTAGCAGCACTGTTTCAGTACTATTTACTGCCTGAAATTTGCTTGGTTTTTCAAACAGCAAGAAATTATTACACTAAGAGTTTTCTCATTCTGGGAATATAAGTTGCACTTTGGGGAGCTGCAGTGTCAATGCATTCAAAATTAGAGTGAGCGAATTCTAGTTGTCTACAAACGTCTGCAGTCTTGTAGCTCTAATTTAAGTTAGCGTTACATATGTGTGTTTTTAGTTATATGCTTGGTCTCGGAAATACTGTTTGACATTTTTTTCTGTGAAATCACTTTCTGCTATTCCACTTTTGCGTAGTGTGTGATATTAATTTCTTACTCTTAGAATCAAATGCAATAAAACTGAATTGCACATCAGTCTATCAGAGAACAGCCTTCATCAAATATTTAGTGCATAGAGGAAAAACTTATCATAAGAATTTCTTAGGTAATATTTCAGCTTAAATGAGTTAGGAATTCCTTTCTAAAGTATTTCATGTTTTCGTATTTTCATGTCTTATATGGTTCTAAGTAACACTGATTTAAAAAGAGGAGATTTGTGTTTTAGTCAACTCGTATATATTCATACTTGCATGCTTTCCAAGCTCAAATTTTAGTCTTATTTTCCTAGCCCTTGGCTGATGAGCCCTTGGATCGTTGCTAGTAATTTATTTTGAGTGTAAAAATTGCTTTTCTTCCTGGAAGAATGTTTGCATTTTAATACATTTGGCGGAAAAATATAATAGAAGTGTCTCTTTCCCTGTAAATTACTTACTTAATCTTTTTTATTTTTTTTTGTTTTATGTCTTTTTTTTTTTCAGTTAAAACTGATTTAATGAACTGAAAAAAAATCTGTTCATTCCCCTTCAGTTAAGAGAATGAAAAAGCTTCTTTTTTCCTCTGCCTTGGAACACAGCAGTTAACATCATGTTAGCTCTCTGGCAGGCACGGATTAGTCTTCAAGCATTTCTGGGCTTCGTTTGTCTATTTTTCCATGACTTCATCATTTGCTACTGTTTCAAATAGTAACTTTACTTCTTTTTACCAGTATTATTCTGATGTATTAAGATTAGACTTTTTCTTTACCTGGAATTTTATTCGGGTTTAGGTATTACATTCGATATTGCAAACATTAAGAAAATGAGTATTTTTAAAATTTGTACTCTTAAAAAGCATGCACATACACATGCCACCTTAGATTTGTCTAATTCAACAAAATGTACATATGTACTTCAAAAGATAGATGTGACAATCATAGGATATAATTTTGATGGATTATAACAACAGAATTATCATGACTTGATCCTTGCTTTCTGGAAAAGGTTAATATCATTTTGTTCTTTTACCCTTTTTCTTTCCTGTCATGTTTAACAAAGATTAAAAAGATAAAAATAATAACTATAAAACTGTTCTTATTTTTCCATATGTTGTAAAAGCATCAGTTACTAATAATTATGTATTGTGTGACCCTCCACAGAGTAGAGGCTATTGATGATATAAATTGCCACTTTTGGTACTGTAAGTTAATGTACATATGGATGGATAGAAGGGATGATGGAAATTAAAACTGAACTTAGTACAATTTATGTAGATTATTACAGGTTGATGAAGAAATTTGTATATTCCATATTTAAGCTTTATTAAACACTTTTCATTTCCAAACTAGAAATATCATTGCTTCTTTGCTTTAGATATTAGGTGATTTTAGTGTCTTTAAAACAATTATAAGAAGTGAGATACTCAAAGCTACATTTTTTTGCTTATTTTTTCTGCCTGTTGAGACTAGCTAAAGATTGTGAAAGATTGGTGGTTTTTAATTTTTTTTTTTCCATTTAAGAGGAAATGAGCAGTATTAAGTCCAGACTCTAATATATAGTGAATAACAGGGTTTGAAACAGTCAAGCCATTTGAAAAAAAAACTGATGCTTAAAGCCAACACTGTTTGAAGGAATCACTATGAGCCAGTTAACAAAGACTAGTGTCTCTATCAAAATGATGTTTTACAGGAACAAAAGATATTTTCTATGTACTTTGTAGTTGTTAAAAACCATTGTTTTCTTGGCATGACTCCTAAAAGAAAAATAATTGTCATGTTTGCTAGTTGTCAGCAGAGAATCTGCGCTAAAGGGTGAAGAGTCTGATGGTTGACTCTGTTTTTATTCTGGATCAGGATGGACTGTGTCAAATACTCTTTTCTGTGTTACTGTAAACTAAAAAGATCTGATTTTGAGCACAAGCATTGCCAGTATTTTCTAAATACTTGGTTCACAAAATTTTCAAAGGTCTTCTGAAAATATGTGGTAATGATAAAGAAACTGTGACTAAGGTACTCTTTCAGAGGCATTATATTTTATTAATAGCAGTCAATTTCACTTCTAGATTTTAAAAGGAAGAAGGCAGAGGACAAATACGTCTGAAGGGCTATGATTAAGTAATTGTATTTTGTAATCTTTAAGAATTAAGAGGTTGCTTTTAAAATCTAAAATTGGCAGCACGAACAGTAAAATCAGATAGACAGATAATTTAGTAGTAGCAGTGGAGATAAAAAGGGCCCTAGGGGGTGTAGATGTATTTTGCAAAAACTAATGACAAATTCAGGAAGACCTTTTTTTCTTTTTTTTTTTCTTCTTTTTTTCCAAAATTAGGAAGTAATTTAATTTTGTGTACAGTAGGAGGGTTGATTGAAGAGTCAGAATAGATTATTGTGACTGAATCACTCTGAAAACTAAATGGTTTATCAGGATCAGATAACAAAGAAACAAGATCAGAAGAAATTCTTATGATTTATGCTATAAAATCCTCTTTTTAAGGTATCTCTGCATAGACTAACCTAATCATCACCTTAGCTGATCTAATGGAACAAGTGACATATTTTATATTAATGGGACTAAAATGTATTTTATGAACTGGTTTTTGGAGTGATGCACTGTCAAGAAGGCATTTATAAACACAACAGTTGTGCTTATAATACTTCCATATAAACTTCATCAAAAGTTTATTTTTTTATATACTATTTTATAAGAATTTAAATTTTCTTACTGTTTTTCTTGCTTATTTTTTTTTCTTACATGAAATCGATAATTTTCATGTTTCATTGAAAATTTGTCACAGTTGTGATGAGGCAGTCAAATGAGCTATCTTCTCACCTATACAACTTCTGTAGACTCATAGAATCATGAATATTGGAAAAGACCTTCAAGATCACCAAATCCAACCAACAGCCTTACCTGTTGAGTTCCTTCATTAAGTCATGTCTTTCATTACTACATTGACATGTCTCTTAAATACCACCCAGGCCTCCACCACTTCCCTGAACAGCCAATTCATACTCTCTGTGAAGAAATTCTTCCTTACACCCAATCTCAACCTTCCCTGTAGCTTGTATACCATAGAACAACAATGACATGTAATATCTAATGTCCTAATGAATGTTGACTCCTACAGAAATCACTGAGGAAATGTAAACATGATTTTAAAGTAGCATTTTCTTGTCTTTCTTTGCCATTACAATGCATTTATAGTTTTTTCTAGAAGAGAACTCTCAAAGCTTAGATCTTGCAAGATAAACTTTCCAAAGTTACACGTTAATACATAAATGGAAATTATAAATGGAAATTATGTATTATTTTCCAAAGGATTTTTCTGTATATATTCAAGCAATTCACATGTTGAAAAACTTATGGGAATACTGATATAGAAGCATTTAATATAAAATAATGTTTTTCTCCAGTGTATTACTCATTAATGTGCCTGCGTGCTGCCATATGTATTTTCAGTGTGGGATTGTGTGGAATAATTTACAGAATAAAGAAATTGAGCTTTGCTATATTGCAGCTATGGATTGAACTCTTCCTTTTTAAAAATTGCCTATTGTTCTTTAACTGTGATTTTTGCTCTGTATGTCTTCCAGGTGTGTGGAGGTGATTGCCAAAGAAGGACGGAACCTGAAAGAACTGTATTTGGTATCGTGTAAGATCACTGACTATGGTATGTAACATTTTTGCTCCACTAGGTTTGTATAGGAACTCTATTAAAACTGTTGGAAGTGTGTAAATGCACATTTTCAAAACATATACCCGTAAAAATAGGACATGTTTTACTTGCTTAAAAAGATATGTGCTAAGAAATATGAAAGTCACTATATATGTATGCGCTGTGAAGTATTGCTTATTTGAACTGGCATTTGTTGTGTAGTTTGGTTTTGTGTCCTTTTAATTGTCCTGGGAATCTGGAGAGCATTTGAGAGAGAATCAAAAAGGGAATGTGCATTTTAAGGTGCTGTGAAAGGACACTCAGGCAATGATGAGTGAATTGATTGCTTCTTGTGGGCATGTATGTTAAATGAACACAGTGATCCCCTTAAAGATGCTTTTATGATTAAGAAAAGAGATAAGCATTTTAGGAAGTATGCTTTCTATCTGGTAGACCAGATAGAGAAACATAATTCATACTCAGTACAAGAAAACTCATAAGTACTTACATTAGTACTTAAGTACTAAGGGTACTGTGTTTTGTTGTGTGGTAGTTGTTTGTTTTCTTTTTTTTCTGCAAATAACATACTGTTTTCAATTAAGACATTTATTTCTGCAGTAAAATCGTATTCTCAAATGTCAAACTCCCACTTAGACATTAAAATTTTGGTAGGACTTACAAACTTTTACATCTTTAAGCTGTTCATTTTGAGTTGTTCGATTCTCATTCACTCTTTTTTGTTTTAACTTTTTACCCCATAGCTTTTATAAAGAATTACTATGTCAAAGTGATAAATTACCTTTCCAGTGGTCTTTTTCCCTTCAGATTTTGCACTTTAGTGCAGTTTGTATGGGTGCTCAAGGGTATACTGCTCCACAGAGTTCAGGATTTGAACACGAGGGAGAGTGGGCCAGAAGCACCATTTTCTCTATCTACAGTTGTTTATACTTCCATGAGCAGAATAGATCCTGTCAAAATTAAAAATGTAGATTTTCTTGACTTTCTATTTCTTGGCCACGGTGAATTTGTGAATCTGTGAATGGCAACAATCTGCTGGAATTTCATGAAAGGGGATTCTCCCCACAGAACTCAAAGGGACAGTGCAGATTTTTCTTTTCACTGCTATTACATCAGAGGTATTGGATATATTTTTAAGTGAAACTGTCTCTTTGTGTACTATAGATCTGCTAGCTCTGCTTCTTACCCATACTGACTTTGGCACCCATGTGAAAGTTATTCTAATGGAAAGAATAGAATCCACAACTTGAGAGTTGGTATTCTCAGAATTATTTCACCATTCATTGGCTGCAGTTAGTGAGAGAAAAACAAGATTTCTCTCGGAGGAGGAAAACACACACTGAAGAACTGAAGCAAAAAAATTGCTTACAAGAAAATGAGGGGAGAGAGGAAATGTTCCAAGGTAGATGAAAAGCGGAATGTGCGTTTCACAGAATGAATAAGCGGAGAACATATGTTGCATTTAGATGATAATTGCAACCCTACTCATGCAACCTGAGCTTCTGGTGACTTCTGTGTATTAATACTTACCTGTCACTGATGTATTGGATTCTGCAGTCATTCAGCATTATTGCGTTCAGTTACTGGGTTTCTGAAAAAAATTTTAGTTGACAGTTGACAGGGTCTTACTTTTCAATAAAATCAGATAATTTTAGTAAGGATCAGTGGGCAATCCAGCAAAATATTTGTGATACTGACTGATTTTTATATGGCTCTTAAGACCAATTGATTATCATTATACTCTTCAGCACACCAGCGTGATGACTGTACTCATCTGCTCATGATATCCAAGAACACAAAATAAATCATATAGTGAGGTAGGATTTATACTTTGTGCTTTGTCTGGAAGTTAAAATCCTGCCTTAAATTAAATTGTGATAGCAGGTGAAAATTTGATTAATAAGCACTATTTACTGTGCTGTAAGTTCAGTTTGTTGTTGAACTTCATTTATCAAAGAAGCTGCCCCCCTTCCACAAAGGAAGAGAACAGCCATTCTCTTCCTCAGAGCCCTTTCAAACCCTCGTGTACTCTTTGTGTTTGTGGCAAGTAGATGAAATCAGCTAAAAAGTGTATGCCTGGCTTCTTGTGGAATCATTTAGTTGGGTCTCTGCTGGTCTTACAGAGACTTGCAGCTTCACAGTTTGTAGTTGTTTCACAAGGAGGTGGGTAAGTTGTGTCCAGAGATGTGTGAGACCATGACTTGAGTGGGAGCGTAGAGCCGTATGTGACTTCATTCTTTTGTTTGATGTTCCTAATACTCCTGAGTCTATGAATGCGTTTCTTTTGTTTGTGAAGATACATTAAGCGTCATGGTTTTGTTTTTGATTTCGATGTTACAGTCTTGACACCAACTTTTAATTGTTACTGTAGATATTTTCTGTGGGTTTTTAAAACATACCTCGGACTGGTGAGCTGGTTCCTTGCAGTTTGATGAAGTACAGAAGATGTGGGGTTTCAAAAACTCTCTTTGAAACTGTTCAGCTGGTAATGCAAAAGTGGTTACCCGGCTGTTGCTGGTGCTGGTTTATGGTTGCTTAGTAGTTCAACTGGAGAAAATAAAAACTGATATTTCTAATTTCCAATACAACTTAAATTCGCTTGAGATAGCAGGAAGTACTTAAGAAATAACATAATTACAGAAAGAATAATAAGAATAATTTTATAAAAAAGAAGAAAGTGTAAACGTTGCCCTGCTCTTAATGTATAGGCACATTCATGTGATCTAATTTCATGTACTCTAGGAAAGACTATGATATGTGACCTTCATAATTGCAATAATTTCTTTTTTATTATTATTATTCTTTATACAGTAAAGCAATGAGCAAAATAACTAGACATGTTTACATGCCATAAATATGCAATTAATATTCAAAAAATATAAAAGTACCAAAATGTACTTTGAAACCTGATAGTTAAAATCCTCTGATTATCCAGTGATAATATAGCAATAGGCATCATTACTTTCTCTGACAAGTTGCTACCCTGAGATATGTTTGGTTATATTACACAAAAAGACAAAGGAGGGTTCGAAGAAGAACTGAAATATGAGTGGATGCTAAAAGTTATGAATTAATGAATAATATATATATATATTTCTCTATTTTGCACTATATTATTTTGATAACTTCTGAGAACTTTATAGGGTGATGATTTTTTTTAATTTATGCTTGCCCAGCATAATTTCAAAAAAAGTCCATTTTTATTAGATTTTTGTTAGAATGTAATATGCTAAGTTGTTGAATGAGAGTTTAAATTTTCTTTATATCCAACATATTGTTAAACACTAAATAATCAGTAGCATTTACATAGACTGACAGGAGAGGCTGAATTTGTATAATCTCCAAGATAAACACCTGTTTGCCCAAGAACACAGACAGAGTGACATTAGTTACTCATATTATTTGGCTCTTTTGTTAAACAATCATGAATTAAGCATGGAGTGTCAGTGTTATCTTTGAATTTCCTGCCTTTTGTTGATTTGTGTCACAAACTTAACATTACTTAAACATAGGAGGTTTTGTATTTAAGCTTTTCCTAAGATCTAGTAAGAAAGCTAGGATTTCTCGGCTGTGGGGAGACTGTGTGTCAAATGAATTAGGCTGATGTGAGGATGTATAACAGTGAGCCAGGGCAGCAAGCACACACAGAATTGTGTAACTGTCTTTTCAATTTTATGCCTTGATTCTGGGTTTTATTGATATCCTTAGTGTTGGGAATTTGTTTTAAGCGAATTAATACTTATGAAGTTGGCAGAGGGTGCAGATTGCCGTGCTCTCTGAAGCACAGAAGTGAGATTTTGTATTCAAAGATGAAAAGAAGCTAGCCTATGAAACTAGACTAGATGTTTTAAGGGTCTGCTCTCGCAATAATGCCAGGCACAACTAAAAAAGAAGCTGCATTCCTGCCAGTGATGAAGAATAATATTCTTCAGTGTTTAATTTTACAAAAATAGTTCACTAGTCATTTTTTGACAGTGTATGCAGAAAATCATTTAAAGCAAAATTTAAACCATAGATTTCTGATCAGGAGAAGATAACAACATCAACAACAGCTTTTCGAAGTTAGAATGGAAGTGCCTGCAAATCAGTGCCTGCTACATGTCTATGGTGAGAGATCACTTATGAAGTCTCAGAAAAAAATAAATATCCAAACTGTCACTAATAGAAACATAATTGACACAGTTTGGGGAATACGTTTGCCTCATAACAATTCCTGTCCCATAAGCTGCAGAGGATGACAGTTTGCCTTTTCGCTTGTCTTGCATAACGTCTACTATGCAGTAGTTCTGAATTCTGCGTAATTTATTTCTAGCTATTACATAATTGCTCAGAGCTTATTGGATGAAATGCTTGGCACAAGTGCCTAAATTGGAAGGTATTCTACACATTCTTTTAAGGCTATGAATACTGAAAAAGAGTTCTCTAGATATTTAGCTTTTTTGCTTTTTAAGATTGTGAATATTTCTCATGTTGCCCCTTTTTGACATTTACTGGTACATTTGTTGTATTTGAGGACATGATTTTTTAAAAAGGTTTTTCTTTGAGAAGAAAGAAACAAAAAACAACAGAAGCTAAAGGAAAAAAAAAATAAAGGAGTTTCAGCAAACTGCAATTGAATTATATTCTTTCTATTTTAAAATTTTATAGATAGGACAATGCATTTAAAAATAGATGTCTGGAGGGATAAGTGTTTATACTATGTCAAGTCCAACTATCACAACATAGAATATAATTGGAAGTTGTGGTTCTTTTTGTTTTGTTCTTTTTTTTTTGGTTTGTTTGTTTTTGTAAAAAAGGGATTATTTCCTGAGGAGTGAAATACAGCCAACAGTGTTAAAAAGTTTTTCAAGATGTTGTTGAACTCTGGTGTTTTAATAGTATTGACTACATATGCCTTCTGTTTTAAAATAAAAGATTTTAATTTTCAAAGTGTTGGATCTTCCTATATATAATATGTTTGTATTCTTATATAGATATATCTAATGAGAGTCTTTTGAGCTTTCTCTCCAGTGTTTAGTATTTGTTGTGTAAATCTTAAAGAATAAGCATACTCTGGGTATTTCCTTGCAAAAGAATGTTTCAACTTTGTTTCTCACTTGAATGATCAGTTCTCAGTAATGCTCAGTCTCATTAAAACTGTACTTTTCCAAATTTTGATTTTTGTCTTTCTGAATGTTTTTAAAATAGCATTTAGTTTGAATACAGTTACTGAGAAAGAAATACATTATTTGTGGGATAAACCCAGCACACATGCATAAACACAGTAGAGCAGGTAGTGAATGCCTTTCTGGGTTAAAAAAATAAAAGTTCCTCTCCACGCAGTACACATTATGCAATCTCTTGCTTAATTCAGATCATTTAAAATATATTGCTTTCATTTCATCTTTCACTATTGTTCTGAATTGCTGATATATTGAGTTCTTTTTCTGTCTTTTTTCCCTGATTTTTTTTTTCTCAGAACTGATTTCTCTCTTCGATTTTCCTATCTCTTGCATAGTTTCTTCTGTCTTGTAGTCTTTCAGTGGTTCAAAGCATTCAAATTCTGTGCTCTTAAGGTGCATGTTCGTGCCTTTGTATAGATGTGCAGAAAATCTTTTCAGGATCACATCCTTCCTTTTCATCTTTAGTAATTTGTATGTTATGTATTCCTGTGTAATGTGCATATCAATTATGTTTAATAGCTCATTAAAGTATTTATTTATTTAGTTTATGAAGGGAAAAGGATATAAATGTATTCCTTTCTTATTATCTCAATTTTCTTTCTTTCCACAGAATTGTTTTGTTTCTACTTTTGGTTACGTTACTTAAATGTTCATGAATATGAACTCACTAAAGTAAATAACCAGGATTTTTAATGTTTTGTGCCAATTGTTGAGGTTTTTTTTTCCTTTTCTGTGAATAGGTTAATAAGCTATAAGTTTACCTGCAGTAGAGTGAGAATTATTGGAGGGAAGTTACAGGATCTGTTGTATGCATTAATGCTACTTCCATCCTCAGCATGCATTGTTATTATTATTTGCATCAACATG
Organism: Lagopus muta; assembly: GCF_023343835.1. Lineage (NCBI taxonomy): Eukaryota > Metazoa > Chordata > Aves > Galliformes > Phasianidae > Lagopus > Lagopus muta. The sequence continues at coordinate 48,429,421 of NC_064472.1, read as the reverse complement.
CAAAATCTCTAACATGCATTAAAATGTTTTTGTTTTGCTTAACATTCGTTCAGGATTCTGAAGCTCCTACTTCTTACTTTTATTGAAACTGCAGTTCTTGTAAGGATCAGTGAAAGCTTATTCTGGCAATAGAAGTTGGTTACACTGTGTTACATAATTTAGTGAAACAACAGTACAGAGTATTACCATCCCTTCCTCTTTTCAGGTCATTACAATTCATACTGCACAGTGTGCACAGTGAAGATTTGGAGTATTTTCGTGTGTGTCAGAACCTCTATATATTTCCTTTTAACTGCAAGAAAAAATCACAGAATACGCAGCTTTTATAAGGACATTTTTCAACTTGCTTGTTTTCATTTTTTTACATTCCTAGAGTTTTTTCATATTGTTGTAAATTAAGCTGTTGTTTGGACTAGTTGTTCATGTACAGATATGCATGTACTCATAAAACTTTGTGCACAAGGGATCCTGCTAACATTGAAACAAAGAGGACTGTTATTGTAGGAAGGAGAGAGGTATGTTTGGAGCATAGGACCCATCAGAGGATATCAGTAGATCTGTTAAGAGTGTTCATGGAGAAAAGAGATAACGTTACTCACCTGTCTGGAGTTTTCAATAGGAATCACTGTTAGGACGAAGCCGAATAGAACTTTATCAGAAGTAATCACTGATGAAAAAAAAAAAAAAAAAAAAAAAAAAAAAAAAAAAAAAAAAAAAAAAGCCCTTGAAGAAATTTTCAGAAACCCATTTAATTCATAAGTATGAAAAAACTTTTCTTTTTTTTTTCTTTTTTATTGTGTAAGTTTTAGGAGTATTCACAATGTCATGAAAATTCCATGCAGTTTTCTTTAAAAGCTGATTTGAGACACCACTGTGCATCTTCATGACCCATACAGTGAGATAAATTACAGCAACAGCACGTTCCTCAAATAGCGGATAGCTGCAAATCCTTTGTCCTATAGTAGATAATAAAGGTTTTTCTCTTTATGAGATGAGACAAACTTCTCAACTGTTTTTTGTCATGCTGGATGATGAATTGTACCCCTTAACCTGTACCCTTAGAAATAATGTAGCATAATAGCCAGTTGGAGGAAGCTGAATGTAGATGCACTTTTGAATCATCAACATGCACAGAGCAGAAGCCTATGATTTGTGAACAGTTTGTTCCCAGGTGGTTGTTCTAAATGTGAAAAACAGAGAGGTGTTGTACTTTGGGTTTGATTTGTCATGTGGGGAGATGCATAGGTACTGCTGATTTCATTCAGTTTCTTCTGTAAGAAGTTGTAACGGTGTTTTGGGATGTTATTTTGATTCTTTGTCTGGCAAGCTTGGCATCAACTGTAATAGAAACCTTAATTTTGTACTTTTTATCTCTCTTGAGAAGTGCTTCAGTTAATCTTTGGCAAAATACACCTTATTTATGAGAATCAAGGCAGAAAATTTACTTCTGACATTAAAAAAATTGGAATGGCTACAACCTCTGTGTATGTTTCCAGAAATACATTCTAGGACTCTTGTTTTATTCATTTACTGTATTTACTGTGTTAAGAAACTGTATTATAATGCTGAAATTTCATTTAACCCGGGACCTAGCTACTGTTCTATTGTAATATTTGAGTTTCATGTTTTACATGACCTTTAGAAAATAGCATAAAGCTTTAGTCCTTCATAATGTTATTCTTTGCATTGGAAGCAGTGTTAAGTGCATCTTCACTGAACTGCTGCATGGCAAGAGCAGTTTTGAAATTATTAGATATAACAAATTATTTGCATCTAAGCACCAATTTAAAGGACAAGTGATTTTTTACTTTTAAACCATGCGGTTTTGATCATATTATAATCGTTGGGGTTTTTGTAATTATTTTTTGTGTATTTTTATAAGCCCACAAGCTGTTGAAGAAAGTGCTGTCATTCTGTGTTTTTAGACTTTCATTTCACATTGTTCTTGTTAATTTCACACTGCAATGAGTAGTAATACTCCCAACAAAACATTCAATTTTTTCAGTGTGTGGTGGATGGATTTGAAAAAAAATAGCTGTCAAAATGTATGTAATGAGAGTATTTCTTTCTGGGTTAGAATATAATTTAATTTAAATGTTTAAAATATTTAATATTTTCTGACAAATACTAATAAATACTCTCATTACTGCACTGTTGTAGTCTGGTTTTATATTTATTCATCCAACTTTTGAATTGATGTAAGATTTACCCCTAGACTCTTTAATTGGTTGAGAAGCAATTACCAATCCCCTTCAAAAAAAAAAGAAAAAAAAAAGATACGTTAGCAATTTTAAAATGTTTTTATGCAACCTATATTCCTCAGTGGGGAATATCATTATTCTAAATCTAGAAACAGCACTTGCTTATTTTGTAAGTGAGAGGAAATCGGAATTCAAAAATAAAATATTTTATTGAATCTTTTTACATTTGATCCCTTACGCTATAAAAATTTTGCTGTATATGTAATCATTCAACTAATTATTTCCACTATATTTTAAATTTGCTGTGTTGTGTTGCAGTTTCACTTTATTTCTTCTAAATTGTAGGAGTTGGTCTTATGATCCCCTTCTTAATGCTCTTTCAAATGTATTTTAACAGATTACATTTTAAAATTACAGTGTTACTCCAATGTTGCCTAAGTGTTTTCTTCAAGGTGCCTTCATAATGTAGGTTTCATTATCAAGTGCTTAAATATGAGAACAGTTGTTTAAAGTTCATTGCAAGTAATATACAAGTTACAGCATAATTGCTGAAGCTAACTTCCTAAAAATGTTACTCTGTAGGATTGCCTTTCTGTTATGTAACTTCTCTTGGATGTTTGTTGAATATTCAGTACTACTCAGATTACTGAATCTGTGAATCATTTTGATCATTCTCTGCCCATTTAAAAATGTATATCAATTAAATTAAGGAAATGCTAATATTGCAGAGTTTTCTATTCATTAATCATTTCTATAATTTAATTTCATAATGAAATTTCAGTATTTATTAAAGAAGTACTTATTAGGATATTGATGTATTTCCCTAAAATATAAATAAAATCAAATGCCTAATATCAAAGTAAGGTCATAAATATTGATTTGAAACGTTATTTACAACAGCAAAAGTAGTAAAATTAATCGTCTTTCCTATGAACAGAGCATGAATCCAAAATATACATTTTTTAGTTATTGAAGTGAAATGAGTGGTACTTCAGCTCTGTGTTCTTTTAATAATGGTGATTCTGAGTTAATTTTTTCTAAGAAAAGAGAAGGAGAAAAGAGAAGGAGCAACCGATTTCCCCCACTGTAATATATATAGCAAATTTATGTTGTCTTTCTCAACTATTTGATTTTTCACCACAGTATGACGGAATGTGGAATCTACTGATGTAAGGAACAAGCATGACTTTTAGTCATAACTAATTTGAATGGCAACTAATTTTTATGCTTTCAAAAATTACTTAATAGGCAGCAAAATTTTGTTTGGATCTATCTAAAGGATTAGAATAGTTTTGTATGAAAACTTGCCCAGAACTGTTCACAGGGAGCATGGGATCCTGCAGCTATTTGGATGGCCAAGCAAAAAGACATTTGAAAGATATTTGAAAGTTATTTGAAGCCAAACTTTTAGGAAAAACTTTAGTACAAAAGCGTATATAAATTGTACTCCCTTTCTTTGATTTGTGCATTTTACTTATGTCACTTGTATCAGAAAGAGTGACGGTGCCTGGTATGTTTTTTTTTGCATTTGGAAGCATCATCAAAAAAGAAGAGTACAAGGCCCTTACTAGAATAACTTCACAGAGGACACTGTTCTTTCTAGGTATACGTTTTGAGGGTGCCCAAACTTTTTGCTTGCCTTGGCTGCACTGAGTGAAGAGAAATTGTCTTGGGCCACTTATAAAATCTGTAATATAGTTAATAAAAGTAAGTAACAAAGCATCAAAAAGAGGGCTAAAAGAGGGCAGGTTGAACATGTGTAGTCTATATGGAGCTGTTTTGATAGAGCAGTTTTTTTGTCCATGATGTAAAAAGGAGAAAAAACAGATCAGAAAGATGCATCAGCTTTTTATTTTTCCTTTCCGTGACAATTTTTATATAAACAGAGCTTGTTTTCTGTTCCATACTCTGTTCTAGTCAGATAATTAAGGGGGAATTAAGAAACAATTCTGATCAAACACTGTTACTGGGGAGAGCGGTGGAAAGAAGAAAAGAAGAAAGAAATGCATTTTGTCCTTTAATCAATAAATATACAAGTACACCTTGAAAGTAATAGAGATTGTAAAGCAAAAGAAACCTAATTCACACAGGTCTCTACTCTCTCTACTCCCTCTGAAATCCATATTTTCTTATGAAGTTATGATTTATGACCAGTTAGGATTTGCACAGGTTTTGCAAAAGAGCCTAAAAGAAACCCTGACTTTGTAGCTTCACAAAATCTGTGACCTCACCTGGAGTAGTTTACTGACAGCCATTCAGTGCACTTTTATGCATTTTATGATGACTGCATGTGCATGTGCAAATATTCACACAGAAAAAGATATCTTGAATGAATACTCATGGTATTTATTTCTTACATAGTCATAAATGAAAAAATGCCTTTGTCACACATCTTTAAGGGGAAAGGAAGAGTAAATATCAGTTTAAAATAGATTTTCAATGTATGTGACTTATTTATAGTGCACTTGGACATCTTATAAATAAACAACATTATTGGTGAATTTCCTCACATGCATTCTTGGTATGTTTTTAATCAAAATAAAAAGGCAAAATATGTATTGTTTCTGATAAAATAAAATAGAATTTGATTACTCTCTGCTAATGCATAATACCACTTAATTTGATTTTAGGAGTGGAAGATCTCTAATGGAAGGGAAATGTACTGCATAAATTAGGTGCATCTCTTATATTTACCTCTATTCGTTCAATTGTAAATACTGCGTCTGGTGCCAAAGAAGTAACAATACTGAATTGTAAACAATTTTGACAAACATATAAAAAATATGAAGGGACAAAATATATTTCAAATTTATGAAGTGCCTGAATCTCATTGAGTATCTAATGCATTGTGGCATATTAAAATGGAAAAAGGAAAGGATAAAGGAGAAAAGAGAAAAGAGAAAGGGAAGGGAGGGGAAAGGAAGGGAAGCGAAGGGAAGGGATGGAGAAAGGAAGGGAAGACAGGGAAAAGGTAGGGAAGGGGAGGGAAAGAGAAAGAAAGGGAAGGGAAAAAGGAAGGGAAAGGGATAAAAGTGGAAAAGGAAAAAATGAGGAATTTGGAAAGCTGTGGGATTAATGATGCAACCCATCACATGAGTGAACAGTTCATCAGTTCATGGAGTTTTAATTAAATGGGTTATCTGGGAAATTTCATTGTTTCAGATAGCATGCAGAAGCTCTGTTTGTTGTTGTGGTGGTGGGTTATTTTTTAGTGGAATAGGTACACCTATCCACACATCTGTGCTCTGATTCTTTTGTAAGATGCTCATGATTCTCTTGTCATCATACTTGCAACTTTGTTTATTGTAACTCACTTGATTACAAAAGATTCTGGTAGTAGAGATTTTGAAGCTCCTCGCAGTTTGCAGATAAAAAGTCCCTAGTCTTGAATCAAGATTTAACAAAAAAGTATTTGTGTAGTTCCTATGGGAAGTGGCTTAGAAGTGCACACAGAAGGGTAAGCTTATTACTGTACTTGATAATGGAGCCATTGACAGGTCTTTTGTTGAATGAGTGCTGGTGCACATCAGATTTGTGAAAGATGGAAAACCTTGTTGTTTTTTTTTGTTTTTTTTTTTTTGCTGACACAGGCTTTAAATCTTGAACATCTGATGATATGACACAGGGAATAAAAGCAGCAATAGATGTGTTGGAGTAAAAGCAAAAGAACTCAGAATAAAACCATTCAGTCACAGCGAATAACATGTGCAGCCAAAATTTGGAGAAGAAAAACCATGTACTTTTGCTGTCAGTTGGACCCTGAAGCTGTTCTTGAACTGAAAAAGCTTCTGTCTTTCAAAGTTTCTGTTGATAATGTAAAAAAATTTCAAATTCTGCTGCATTGGTTAGCATGAGATCATGGTATCTTTCAACTCTATTGATTGTCTTGGTGCATACTTGCTCTGTTCTGGAGATGCCAACCTGAGGCATGACAGAGAAGGGTGATGGAGAAGCATAATAGGTTGCCCAGGGGCGTTGTGGAGTCTCCTTCTGTGGAGATATTCAAGACCCATCTGGACATATAGCTGTGTGACCTACCATAGGGAACCTGCTGTAGCAGGGAGGTTGGACTCGATGATCTCTAGGGCTTCCTTCCAATTCCTGCAGTTCTGTGATTCAATGATTCCAAACTTGAAAGAGCACTTGAAAGGCATCAAATATTAACTTTGTCCATTTCAAATTTTAGTTATGATATTTCTGAATTTCAGTTACATTGTGTACAGAATGTGATTGTAGTTGCCCTCTTGCATAGATGTGCTTTCGTTTCTCTTTCCTAACATTTTCATAAGGACAGCATAGGTAATTTCAACCTCCTTCTAAGTTAAATGCCAAACCAGATTTCTTGTGGAGGTCCAGCCAAGATATGCTGTCTTGCTCAGGTGCTGCCAGGCATTACTGATGTTCCTTGCTAATAACAGAAGAAGGGGTGTGCAAAAGTTTGATATCAGTTTGATTAGTTTACATGAGGTTTTAGCAAGAACTTCATCTAGGGGAACGTGGGCTGTGTCATGGAGAGCTCTGAGATGAGACCCTTGAGAAATCTAATAAGGGAATGGGAGACTGAGGCTGGAAAGTAGTCCTGCATTGAAGTGTAGATTATTTGATCTCAGAAGTAGGAGGAACTGCAAGAATGGAGTGGGAACGATAGGCATAGGTTCCGTGGCAGGATGAGGGGGATAGCCAGGACACTTTGCTTGGAAGAAAGAATACACATACAGATTAATCCTGTTTCCTGTAAAGGAATGCTGAATTCCTACCACATTCAGTTTCCCTGTTGCTGTCAGAAAAGGAGTGTGTAATGGTGCTTTCAATAAGATCTCCCACTCAGTTCCCAAGTTTTATGCATTAAATAAATCTCCATTATGACAGATGTCCAAAACTTAGGTATTTAAATTTGGAACAATGACACTTACACATCATATATTCAGAAGTTTTTCTTAGGCTCATATACTCTATACACAGGATTGGTGTTTCTAGAGCTTTAGAAGAAAGGTTGCAGAGATCAATGCTCTGAAGTCATGGAACATCTTGTTGCCTGATGCACTGTGAAGCCCATTCTTTTGTTTTTCATAGCTCCGTGTGTTCAGCATTGGTATTTTGAAAAAATGGAATGTTGCAGACCATGTGGTACAAGTAGTGACAGGAAGATAATTGTCTCGCTGTGGTAGTTTATTGGATTTAGAATTTTTTTTAGTTACTGGGTTCTTTTATATTCTTAGCAACCATGTGCTTTCATAAACTTTCCAAGTACTTGTCCATTTTAAGCCTAGTTGGTATTCTAATAGGTAACTGTGTGGCTACATACGAAGAATCTCTGCTGTCTGTAAGAACTTAAACTAGAAGCTGTAACCAATGTCTAGATCTATTTTCTATTTACAGTCTATTTACTATCATCAGCTTTACCATGGATTTTTGTGTGGCATGAAATAAACAGAGTAAGCATTCCCATATCCTCTCCTTATTTTCATTTCTTTCTTTTTTTTTTTTCCCCAAATATGTTACCCTAATTTGCCACTGCTACCTGCAGAAATTTTTCTAAGAGTTTTAATCATTTGTTCATTTGTTCATATGATACGCCTTTCCCCTCAGTTTCAACTTAATTCTTGAAATTTAATCTTTATGTTCAAAAATAGCTTTTTTCTTGTGATGAGGAAGAATTTCTTTTTAGGTCTCATACTGTTGTCAGAATATGTCCTTGATTGTGATTTTTTCTTCTGTTTGCAAACAGCAATAGAATAAGAGCTGCAGAACTCTGTTTAAAACAATGCACATGGATTTCTGAATTTAAAAAAAATGAGTGTAATTAAAATTAGATTCAGAATTAACAGATTCTGTAAGAGATTCTTGAATATGCAGCGTTTGAACAGATTTCATAAACAACATTGTCATCTAGCATTTGAAAACTCTCTTAAAAGCTTCTTCTGAGTATCAGTTAGTAGCTCTAAAGCTATCAGTTTAAAAGGGGAATTAGGTAACAGACACTTATGTCTATCCAAATAGCATCTGAGCACCAAGAGAGCAATGTCAAAGAATTGTGGAATCATAGACTGTCTTGGGTTGGAAGCGAACTTGGGCAGGGTTTCTTCCTGCTAGATCAGTATTGATTGATAAAATGTTTGTTAGTCTGTCTAGAATCTTTGGCACCAATGCCATGTTCTTATTGGCTAAAATTACAAAAAACTGAGTTAGGTTGGGAAAACAACTACATTTGTGGTAGGGATACATAATACACTTCGAGCTGTTTTATGTAATTATGAAAATATTGATTGCTCTTACAAAGCAGAATGACATTTTAAAGCAAAAATGAAGATTTACAATAAAACATACGAAAGTAATATTCTGTGAAAGTTCACAAATTGAACTGCTACTCTAAAAGTTTCAATAGAGAAATAAAAAGCAGCTTTCTGGCTTGATTCATAAACAAAGGAAAAATTAGAATAGGAGGATGTAAAATATTAGGAAAATCTGTATAGAAAATAACATGGGAAATAACTGGCTAATTACAGACAGTAGATATCCAGGAGACATCTATTTTCTCTTGTAGGCAAAGGTAAGCTTTCAAACTATCTGGTAACAAACAGAGAAAATTAAGCACAGTATGTATGTCGCCTTTCGATTCCATATCAGGCGAACTGACCACTTCCGTTAGAAAAATGGACACAGCCTAAGTAAGAAACTTTGCAAATGCATTAGTCAAGGAGAAGCCACCAGGATATGATAGGAAAACACAATCTATAAAGAGAGGGATTTATTTTCCCTGCTTTGTAGAAATTGGCTTCCTGAAGTTTTGCTTTTGGATATCATAGATGACTAGAATTATTTGGAACCTATCAAATCCCTCTCAGTGAGCAAAATAAGTAAGCATTTGAACGTACGATACTAAGAAGCAGATAGTTTTCATAGCAAGAGAAGGACTGTATTTTACATCTAAAAATACTGTCCATTTTCTTAGATGTCAGCCTCGTACATCGGCACAATAACAATCATCCATCCTGCGCGAATGCTTCTCTATTGCCTTGAAAGCCAATTTCTGTTATTTAATGCAAAAATCTGCATTAATTATCAGTCCAAGATTACTTCTTTCTGTAATTCTTTATCTGTTTGTAGAACTGCTACAAAATTAATGATGAAATATGCTGCTGTGGCTTTTACACTTGAAAGAAAATGTTGCAGTAAGTGATAGGACTGGAACAACCCTGAAAAGTTTTATTTTTCAGGTCTTTATATATATTTGTCTTCAGCATGCTTCTGAAACCCCTCTGCCTTGACATAAAAATCTAGACCTGCCTGCCATGATTTCATGTTTCTGTGACAAGTTGAACATTTTGCTCTGCTGCTTCCCTTCATGCTGTGAATATCTGTTAGTTGAGTTTTTCTTTCCTCCCTACTGCTGCTGCATGCTTGACTTCCACTCATTCTGTCTTCATGTGGGTGATGTCATCTCCTAGATTTCTCTTTTACTCTCTTTGGTAGAAAGGACAAATTATTCACGTTTTAGCACACAGAATAACTGTCTACTCAATAAATTAGTGAAAAAAAAGGAACAATATGCTTTCTCTACTGAGTGTAACTACTAACTGTGTATATCAGAGTAGGTCAGGAACAGAATGTAATCAACCCTTGCAGAAAAATAAGGTCATACACTGAGAGAGGAGTTTTGAAGGAGCAAGAGGAATTTAGAGGAAGGTCAAAGGTGAAGGGAAGAGGAAGTGCAGAATGTATGACAGGAATTGTGTATTTATATATGTATATATTTTTTATGAAAAGTTCCTTCAGATGCAGACTACTCTACTTTTGTGCTTTCAAAACATCTTCCCAACACTATTGCTTAGAGAGAAAGGCAGATTCCAAAATTAACTGCGTATCAGAAAGTGTATGTCCTCTGTTATGTTCTCATCAAGGAGCTTTAAGTGCTTTCTGGTGTCCATATATGAGACAAGGCCAACTATGCATACAGAGTAATCGTCTAGTCAAGGAACTAGTGAAGCAGAAAGTATGATTACAAAATTCACTTGCTGAGTTATTTTGCTGTGGCTTTCCTAGGTTGGCAAATCAGAAGAACTGTTGAGCTGTCTAAATTAATTCAATGTCATGGACAATCTCCAGGGCAGCAGTGATTGGCATCATATGAAACAAAATGGTTTAATATCATCTCTGAGCTCTAGTATGTAATGAGTGAAGTTCTCTATAGGTTGACACTGTAGTATTTTTGAAGGAATGTTTCTGTGCTGTGTTCCCAACTACTAAAGGACTTCCCTAACATGCAAACAAGTCTTAGATAGCTACAGTGGAACTGGAAGGTACAAAGGAAAACAATTGCTCAATTGTGAAATGCATCTGTAACATTTTCATTTCAGAGGCCTGAAATAATTCTGTTGAAAAAATGTATTTTGTTTTTGATACTCTTTTTTTTTCTTTTTCCCCCAAGCACTAGTCACAGCACATACTAGGACATAGCCTAAACCCCTTTCAATCTTTACCTCAATAAAATTTTAAAATGGAGTTGTAACATAACTGATCAGCAGTGTTTTGATTCCATCATTTTTGTATTTCATATTCTATATGGGATACAGGTGTATTAAACTGAAAAACGAGATGATGATTTTAACAAGTAAGCAGTCTGGTACTTGTGCTGAGATACTTCCACAAATGGAACAGTGTTCCAGATAAGCTGTGAATCTTTATCAGATTTCTGCCTTATGATCTAGACATATGTAAAAAATGTTTGACAAGGAAAAGGGCCAATTTCTAGTATCGTAGGAAATATTCTTCTTAGAAATAAATGCTCTATACAGAGGTATTTATTTATGTGGCATTGAAGAAAGCCAGTTGTTTTCATATTTTTTAGCAGTTAAAAACGATTAAAGCTAGATGTCCTTATGCACTACTTTCACAAACCAACATCATCAGTTCCCTTAAACTTGAGGCACAGTTCAGAAGAGCAGCACTGTTCAAGAAAACATTGAAGTGTGAGCTGCTGTAACTGTAGCTTTATAAAGAAATTTAACTGTTATTTGATAATAATGCATATTTTTGGAAATATTACTGTTCATGTGTGGTGCTTCTTAATTTATTAGTCTTGTTTGATCTAGTGATAGCATTATAGTAAGTGTAGATGAATAAGTTATGCACTTGGCTCCAGATACTTTGTTTCCTCCTTTTTTAATTATTTTTTTTTATTTCTTTATAAATTTTGCTGTCCAAGCATAGAACGCACTAGAAACATTTGCTTTTTAGGTCAGAAATCAGAGGAATACTGTTTTGCATACCAGAGCTATTTCAAATAATGATAATATAATGATAATCTGAGGTAAAAGGAAAGAAAAGAGAAGTTCAAAACATGCCTGTACTTACATGTCTTGAACTCAGTAGTTGACACATCAGATCCATGTCATGAATTTTGTTTCAGTGAATACTTTTTTTGACATGTGGCAGGATAAATATCTTCAGCAAATGATACCATTTTTTAGTGCAAATCTTACAAGTATTCTCTGTAAATACGTGTATCCACAAAGATCAATTATATAGAAATTTAATGTGGTAATCGTAACTGGTATACAGCCTTGCAAATTTATCAAGATAAGAGCATCCTTTACAGAAAATGTCTAGCAGAGTTTTTAGAAAAAAAACAAGCATGGACTATGTAATCCTTCTCACTCTCACACATGCACGCATGCACAAGGCTTACTCTGTCAGCCCAGACACTTTTTGTTTTTATTACTTTTATTTTATTTTACTTTTTTATTTTACTTTTTTATTTTACTTTTGTTTTATTTTTTTAATTACTTTTTGTTTTTATTTCTTTTTGTAATATGTTGAAGCTTGTTTGCAAATCTTTGTTCCTGGGTATTTTGTTCCATATGCACATGATCTCAAATATATACGTGTTTCTTCCCACACTTTGTTATGCTTGTCGCTTTTTAACTGTATGTGCTGTGGTTTACCAAGGCTGCCAACACATCATTCTGATTCCTTAGATTCTGATTGTGCTACATACAGACTATCCCTTTACACTGCTACTTGAATTTGTATTCCTTTATATGACCAGTACTTTCTATTTTATTCTGTACGATATGTTGGGAAATACCTACATTCTTCTGAATATTGGTCATGTTTCAGTTTCTCGCTGAGGTGGAAGATTAAGAGTATACACTAAAAGAGCTGGGAAGCAAGAAAGAGAATTAAATGAGCAGCATATCAGCACAGAAATACAATACACAGGTTTGCTGCAGAGAAGTTAACTGTTTAGTACCAGCAGATTTTCCATAATGTTTTCCTAGGACTTAGGAGTCCAGGAGACAGTACCAATCTAAATGATTTTTTTGTGAGAAAAGAAAGACAAAAATTGTCCAGTCAACAATTATAAATAAGCATTCAGAGAAAAGGACAAACTCGGGAAATGCAGGATACTTTACTTCATTCAGCCAGGAGCTGGAAATGGATAAACTAAGGGAACTCCTTAAGCCTCCAAGAAAAAGTGTAGTGTTTTGTTTAAAACTGCAAGTTACTTTAAAACATACTGAGAGGTTCTGCAGGGAGCATCCTCTTTATTCCTCACATGTGGGCAAATTTGCAAGTTGCTTCTAGTAATTTTTCGTTATGGCCTGTATATGGTCTCATCTATTCCATTAACTGTGTATGTACTGTAATATTTCTGTTGATGTTGTACTGACTGTTTTAATGATAAAGATTGTCCACACTTTCTTGCCCTTCAGTATATGTACAATTAGCAAGTGCACAGTTAGAAAAATGACGTAGTTAGGATGGTATCTTACAGGTGTATAGTGAGAAAGATTATCGTGGTGGAAAAAGACAATCAAAAATGAAATGCTCTCCTGTGTCCTAGACTCACAGCAGGAAACTCCAGAAGGAGGGATCACCTCCCCAGTGGCAGTCAGCCCTTAAATGGAGTCTAGGAGCAGTGAAGCCAGGCTCCACCCCTTCCGGTCACCCATGTGAATTGCCTTCACCTGTGCTCCCATGGCTGACTCAGTCCTTGCCTCAGGTGATCAATCAGGTCGTGACTCAAGACGTACAAGTGTAGTAGCAGTTCGTTTTGCTCAAGGTGGTCCTTTGTGAAAACATGAGTGAAGTGTGCATGTGCAGTGTTGGCTTCTCAGTAAACCCCTAAGAGATGCAGAAATAATTTTTCACTTTAGCCTTGCTCTTACTTTACTTTTTGGAGATGAAGAAACAATTTAAAATGCCAATTGTTTGCCTATAAAACCTGGAAGAAAAAAAAAAGATATATGTAGGTAAAAAATGACAAGTCTTGGTCTTTGGCACATTAATGTGCAGTTTCTTGCATAAAGGAAGAACAAGCTCAAGAGGCCAAATTGAGATGCTTCCTAAGACAGTCAAGTCTATAACATATCAAGGACTGGCAGGAGTCTAGTTGTTCACCAGGGTAACTCTTGGAGAGAGTGACACCATCTCTTTCACCTGGCAACACCAGAACAGCTTGATACCAAGAGTAATTGTCTCATCCCTAAACATCCGCAAATATAGCTATGCAGAAATTGGATCACAAACCTGAAGCATTAATATTTTTTTTCAAATATTTTGGTCACTGAAGTTTTTCAGTTATCTTTATTCTGTCACAAGAATTAGTAGTAAACCTCTTTCACGTGGGTAGACCTACTTGGTTTCATGTGAAGCTGGGTAGTAATTTTGTTTCATTTCCTTTCTGACACTTTCAATTTGAAGTTGACGGTGTGGTTAAAAAGAAACCTGGCATTCAAAAAACTGCCTGAGAAGGAATTATTTTTTACCTCTGGCATAATGTCATAGTGTATTATTCATGCTAATTTGTTAAAGAATCATAGAATCATAGAATGGCCTGGGTTGAAAGGGACCACATGATCATCTAGTTCCATAATAAAGTTAATTTGTGCTTGTTCTATGGTTGATGATGCTTCTTGTATGGTAGAGGAAGGAAGATGTAGAAAGAGACAAATTATAACTCATATGTAGCCTTATATATGTGTTTAACTGTTCTTTGTATATGTTTTATAAACATGTTTAAACTGCTAAACAGTTTCACAAACACTAACATTAGTTTTATGATTTTCCTTATCTCACACTGAAGATTTAAGATTAACTTAACAGTGTTTATGATATATCTATTTTGACAGGGGCTGTTTCTAAGGCAAAACAGTCTGAAACAGATTTCAATTACAGCAAATATATCACTTCAATTCTTTAACACCTTATCACCCTAGTACCTTTTTCCAGGAACTTGTTCTCTACAGAATTAACTCATTTAAATGAAGATGCAACTTTTCAATATGATTGTAACTTCTGTATATGTAACCTATTTTGCAAGAGGTGTGTTCTAAGTTGGCCAAAAGTTCTAAGTGAGCCAGAAATGTTAACATGACTTTTTTATGGTGTATTAATTAGCCAAAATTTAATTTTCAGGTACAGAAGGCTCAGTCAATCCCGTGTTATACACAATACAGAATTCAAGACAAATTCTGAAGTGTTCCAAGTCTATGAGAGAAAGTTACAGCAGGAGGGTTTTTGTTTGGATTGTCTTCTTTTTATGTCTTTCTGAACTGAAACACGATGTTATAAATTACTGGAAATTTTTGGTAAACTTTCAAATGTACTTGTTTATGCTTGATGTAGGTAGAAGGTCTATGTATTTTATAACGGAAGTATGAGAGAACGTTAACTGGAAAGGCTGGGCAGGACTTTGCTGTAATTCATCAGATATTCTGTACTTCTAACCTGCTTTCTAGAAAACCATTAAATGTGTTAGATAAAGGGGTAGTGGTCTACTTCTGAATAACAGTGTGATTGGTGCATATTAAGAGCAACTTACAGACACGTTGGCTGCAGGGTACATCAGCTGGCTAGAAATGGTTCATATACATATAAATGAGATATATATGTAGGATATACTGAGATGGGTGGAACGTGGTAATTTCATAACTTGTAGAACTCCACACAACATTAAGAAAAATCTTTTTCTGAACTTTGGTTATTCTACGCTTATTATTTTCAGAAATTCATAGCAATGTTTCTGACATTTAAATGTGAACGAAGGGCTTTAGAGCTATATAATGAAATATCCATTTACAAAAGCATTAAGGACAAGATTGCTGTTTAAGTAATGATATTTTTTCTATGAGTTCTTTGCATTACTGTCTCTCGAGCAAAAATCAAATGGGACATAGTTTATTGTTGACATATTTTGCTTTCTTTAAGAAGGCTGTAATCCAAACAAAACACAAAAACATGTAACATTGAAAAGGAAATATGACTGTAAGTTTATATTCTGTGTCATAAAAGGAAAAAATTGTGTGTCCCTTTTGCTTACAAACATGGCATGACAAACAAGTAATAGAGCATATCTCGCACTACAGCACAGCTTTCAGCTATGCTGGTCATTGCAGAAGATGCACAGATTTTCTGTCCTTGCCCTCATACCCAATGCCAAAATGAAAATACTGACCAAGAATTCTGCGGCTTTATGCAAAAAAAGGAAATGCATAAAAATTTTTACATTAACCTTGTTAATGTATTAACATTATTCTTGTTTCTGTAAATGTCAGTGTTCTCCAGAACTTTGAATCTCAAAGATGTTAAGAATTATTTACAAAATAGACACCATATGTAAATTCATAAAAATTCTCTGTATGATTATGGTTAACCAACAGAAGATGCAAGAGTGCTGCTTCATTATGCTCTTCACAATTTTTAAGGATCTGCTCAGTTAAGCTTCTTTTATTTAAAAAGGAGAACTCGGCAGCTGAAAAGATATCTAAAATCTGAACTGTGTAGTCTTCCGTAATATTCTTTCTGGCACTTGTCATGGAAAATAAATGAGCCTGGTACCAGGCCTTGAAGTTTATAATAACAGGAAGAATTTTGAATCTGAAAGAGAAGCTTCAAATAATACATGTGTCTGTAACCCATACCCAAAAAGATGTTTGAATACAGCAAGCATTTACTCATATTATTTTGGTTTGGCTTTTTGTTACTTCCAACAAGTTGCCATTGTGAATTAAGACCCCATCATGAGATAGTACAAGGTCAAAATTTACACATTGATCTACACTTAGCAATAGGATTAAAAATAAAACCAAAAAAGCTGAAGATTGATTTTCATCATCAGTTTTTCATTAAATTTTACACTTAGAAAAATCAGATGAAAGTTTATCAGTGAGATTATTGCATCCTCTGTTACCACAGTATCTCAGCATTCATAAAACGTGCTTCATATAACATTTAAAGAAGAACTAGCTTTAGATTTGAAATTTTGCCATGGTTGGTATTCATCTCAAGCTATCCATTTCATGGGGATCAAAATGGTACAGGAAGAAAATGTTGCTTTTTTCATGTTAAATCTTGAAATACTGTGGTACCTGCAGACTTTAGAAGAAGGGCCTGACATTTAGATGAGTTCTTCTGTAAGAGATTGGAAAATCCAGTCTGTTAATCCAAGTTATAAATCTTTGGAGTGTTGCCCTTCGTGCAGGCTTGTACAATCTGCAACAATGAAATACCAGAAGCCTTTCAGGCTGAAGCCCTGCTATTCCTTGTGCAGAATGGCCGTGAAACTGCACAGAAATAAGTATGGGAGGAAGTACTTATTCTCTGGGTTGAGCTAGAAGAAAACACTGTGACTGAAAGTGGAGGATTAATTTCTTCTTATCTGGCAATAATACTTTTGCTGACAATTTGATATCATGATGAAGGAAGTTCTGTTTCAAAAGCTGAGGAGCCAAAACTATACTGAAAGGGAAGGGAAAGGGAGTTGGAGACAGTTTAAAGGATGTGAACTGAAAGCTGGAAGAGAGGGGAATCTGGACTCCCTTTTTTAGAGGGAGAGGCTGAAGTGTTAGCGATAAACTAGGAAAAGGTCAGAAACAAGACACTGAGGACCATAAGCCTAGATAGTCATCTTGGAAATGGAGAGAGGGGAGGATGAGTGTTGTAACAAAGACTTCCTTGCTGAGTGCAAACTCAGGTAATCCACTGTCTCACAGACTGATGGCTGAAGCAGAAGGTCAGATATGAGGCTGCAAGGGTTAGGCATTGCAGCTTGCCCGGTTATGCATAAAAATGGATGTCTCAGGAGCTATTTAAAGAGCAAGAGGTATTGATGGCAGTCAATCTCAAATGTTTCCGAATCAATTGGACCATATCCTCTGCCAGCTTACAGGGATCCCACCTGAGTACTACCTTCCATATGGACATTCAGAAAGAGATGACAGTCATCGTGGTTGGTGATTCACAGAGTGGAGGGGCTGGGGACAGAGAAGGAAGTGATATATATTTGTGTGTGCTGTGTTTGTGTGTGTAGGTGTGTAAATGCATAATCGTGATAGGTAATATATAAAAGTGACAGACTGAGGATGCTGAGCATCATGAAAGGGATTGCCTTACTGTGACACATTGCCAAGTGTCAGATATGAAATAGAAGGTTTAGAATTAGAGCAGCTTGTCAAAAAAACGGTACTGACTCCTGCTCTGAAAGCTTCAGAATGCTGGAGGAGGTGGAGCAACATAAGGCTTTTTACTTTTTATTATTTTACCATGATGTAGAATGAACATGCTGAGGATGTGATTCTAACATGTGGGTCTGGGGTTAGAAAGTGTGACCAAGATGTATCAATAGGTTTGTCACCAAAGATGTTCCAAATATCTCTATTGGTAGCTAGGTACATATGTAGCTATGAATAACTTTAACATATAATAAGGTAATCATACTCTTTCTTTTGTTAATCAAGATTGTATTCAGTATCCAGAAGTTGGTTTAAACAAGCATATCACATGGTAAAAACATATTAACTGGCTTACTTTTTGTAGTTTTATGCGAGTACACAGAAAGTACAGAAAGTACTGTGTTTTCTAAATTTTTAATTGCACTTGTGTGATTTGTTTCAAGTAGTATCTGCCTAGAAAGTAGGAATACAATTTAAATGTGCAGAAATAATATGTCATTTTTAGTGTTACTGGTTGAATAAATACATTGTGAATGCATGGAATGCATAAGAAAACCAAAAGGCTTATCAAAACACCTTTGAGTCCAAACACTGAAATTCTTTAATCTTTAGTTAGGACTACATTCACAGTTCACTGCCTACCTATTGCCAAGATACTAAAAGATCAATGAATGCCAAATCATAGGACTGAAAACATGGCAAAGCGATCTTAAACTCTCATTTACCTTCTAAACAATTTTCTTTCGCTTTTGAAAAAAAATGTAATTCTCATATGAGGAAAGCCAAGAGTTTGTTTATTTCTTCTTATTTCCATCAGATTTTCCATATTCATAATAATGTGGTGCAGACTGTTTCTTAGATGTTCAAGAGTAGTCCATGGCACATGCATTTATGTTTATCTGTGAAATTGTTTTTCATTAGGAAAATGGGAGGGAAAAAGTAAAACTGTATTTGTGTGTGCTTTTGAACTGTGTCCAGCCTTTATTTGTGAAATGGTGCTGCACATACAAATCATTAGTACTTGGTCAGAGATGCTTATCTTTGACTTAGTTTCCTTTTCCTTTCTGCCAAAAATACATATCCTTTTGTTTGTCTGGGAACTTTTCTTTCTTTTCCTGCTGACATATTTAAGTATACTTTTCAATCACTTTTTTGCTTAAGTTTTCTTCTGCTTTTTAAGTAAAAAGATAGTAAATAGACACCCATATTTTACTGTGAAATGTTTGTGAAAACGCACTGTTCAGAATTCGGCAAACATAAAAATCTGTCTTTTGGGATTTAAACTGCAGTTGATACAACATTGTGGAAAGTCAAGTACAATGCAGAAACAGCTTATTCAAGTGGGCTTGACAACCAAACTTATTTGTCTTTGATTCTTGGCAGTCATTGGTTTGTATATGATATTGTTGATTCTGGGCAGCCTGTGGCTTTTTCTACCATCTTCTAGGATACAGATTCTATGATTTAACTTATTTTCTATGGGCATGGAACATTTCACAATATTTGCTCAGTTAGTTCTGATCATTAGTTAGTAGCTAACAGTTCTGGGATAAGAATGCTTCAGGATTCATCTCAGTAGGACCCAGTAGAGACTCCATCTTCTTGTGTCCTGCAGCAGCTTGCAATAATTTTTCTGAATATCAGTGTTTTTTTTTTACTCTTCCCTGGTATAGTTAGGATCAACAGCTATTACTTGTGTCTCATGACCAAGCTTGTCAGTCAGGTTGTCAGTAGATCTAACTGGTCCTGAGGTAACTATTTCAGTCACTTGATGATTACATGTTGTGTAGGCCTGGAGTGGGTAGGAGCACTGTAAAAGTGGTCAATATCATTCTCTTCACCTGTGCCAGAAATTTCTAACGCTAGAATTTGGCCATAGTGTTGGTACCTGCTGTTTATGAGTTTGTTCTAAGGTGCTAAAAAAGAATGTATGGGAAAATAAAAAAGAAAAACGAATGAAACTGAATACACTCGTCCTAAAGCAGAGGAAAATCTGGCAGCCTAGTCAGTGTTCTATCAAAGCATTTGATTTTATAGACCATACTGATGCAACATATCAGTACTATTAGCATTGATGTACCTTTCACTTCCAAACTAAATACGTGCCATTTGGATTTATTTCTAATGCCTGTTACTAGAGTTAATAGGTAAATGTTATTTTAAAAGATGCCCCTAAAATTTAATTATTATTTCAAAGCTGTTTTAATCGTGTTTATAAATGCTAAAATGTTATGAATTCAACAATTGAATGAATCATACCATCATTGTATAATTAAGACTGACTAAAAGTAAAATTATATTTTAATGGCCCTCTCCTTTTCCCATCGAGGCCAATGGTAAGAGTCTCATTGACGTCAGAAAGGGCAGGAGTAGGCCTTAATATGATCTGCCTTTTTTTTTTTTTTTTTTTTTTTTTTTTGTGATTAACCTCAGTAGAACTGAGATGCTTCTGAAATGACATATGTATTTTTCTTAACATCTAGAAGGTATTATTATGTTTTTTCCAAACTTGAAAACAGATTGTTAAAAGATCAATCCTATTGCCTTAAGCCACTATAGATACCAGTGTTACTGAAGGCTAAATTTCAGCCCTTGTGCACTTATTTAGTGAGAACAACATTAAAGTTGCAGAGTTTGCTTTGAGATATGTCTACTTCTGATTCTGTTCCAGTGGCACAAAGCCTGATGCCACTCATTGGCATTTAGATGTGACAGGCTGGACTGAGCCATTTTGTATGCTTTTGTATGTGCAGATTGGGGGTGCAGTTTTGGATTCACGGAATTGGAATTCTCGGTTGAATATCATACAACAGCATGAAGTTCATCTCAGTGTCAATAAAAATATTGGGCCAAAGTGCTGCACTGAATTATAGAACTGAAAGAAGTGGGATTGCTGTTGGGGTTCACAGTCCTTCTGACTTTAAGGTGTGCGCTATGTATGAATGTCTGAAAGGACTGATGTTGTCTTAAGCTCCAAAACCAGCTTAAAAAAAACTAAAAGATCATTTTTTGCTTACTTGCATGAAAATAAATAAATACAAAATCAATTTTTTTTGCTTTCCTGCTTTATTTTTTAATGATTATTCCTCGTGTATTTGTAGTAAAAGCAGAAAATGGGAAAATCCTGGTTGCTTCCACTCAAAAGCTGGATTTCTCACTCTCTTCTGTAATGATGCATTGCTATTTTTCAAAACTAAGTATGAACACTCTGAGTGCGCGAGCATTGTATATAAAATTAACCAGATCAAACTGGAAGGAACTGTGAAAAATCAAATGTTTAATGATCTGTGTAGGTAGTAGTTCAGTTGTTATCTGAAATGAGAGAAGTTTTGTTTCGATTTCGTGGTCTGGCTTTGAAGTTGTGCTTTCTGTATTTTGGTGTTTTCTTGATCTGTGAAACTAATAGGGACAAGGAAAAGAAGCAGCAGCAGCACAAATAACCAATGCTTTTCTGACAGCTGAATGCAAATAAAAAAGCCAGCCAAAACTACTGACGTGTTCCCAAATACTCTTAGGATAACTAAAGCTGGGTTTTCTGAAAGATGCTTTATTTGCCTGAAAGTTTGGCTCACTTCTAATGAGAAATAATTATCGCTTATGAACCTTCTCATATAAATGTAACAGCCACAATATAAGCAAAGAGACTTTTGTGAATCTATAAATATCCTTATTCATAAATATAATACTTCTGCACCAGTTGACATTAAAAAATATCATGTTTTTTGAGAGAATCCTTAAAGAGATTCTCTCCCTGAGAGAATCCTTAAAGTGAAATGAGAAATATTAGTAGGACATTTTTTCCTATGAAGTGAAATATGACAGCATAAAATGATTTATGTTCTTGTGTTACTGGGATTAAATGTGAGATCAAAATGTATGTTAATGATGCTCTGTCTCTCCAGATAGTTACTATGAAAGGACACTGCTATATATACAAACCATATGGTTTTGTAGCTGTTTCGGTGTGCTACATTCAGTTTATTCCCTCTAAGATGTTGGTGGTTTTTTTGTTTTGTTTTGTTTTGTTTTGTGTTTTTTGGGGTTTTTTTTTTTGGAGCATTTTCAAATGGAAATTTTTTTGCAGGTAATTCTTCCTGCTACTGTGGAGTTAATTCTAAATCTTTGTTTTTAGTTTTTAGCATAAGACATTAAGAAAGTATATGTAAATTTATGGCAGAGTTGATACATACAATGTTTTGTAAATGGGGACAGCTAGTAAATTCTCATGTAAAGGAAGCACAGCTTAGTGAAAAAAGAGTGATCAATAAACTGGAACAAGAGTGGTCTGTTCAGTTCATTATTCAGTCTGCATCTTATGGCATATTGGAAAAACAAAACAAAGCAAAAAAACACCAAACCTAGACATAAATCAAAATAAATCTTTTTCCTGTGCAGGGTGGAAAAGAAAAGACATCTGAAAGAGCAGCCTAATGCAATTGTAGCCTAATATTATTTTATGTTCCTTCATCTATTTCTTCTGGTGAAGGTATCCACACAAGCTCTTAAACTCTTAAACTGAGTAATTTGTTTCATCTGACTTTTACTTGTTTTACATACTGTGCATTTAATAATGAGCAAAGTAGCTAGGCCAATGGTATATCAGTACAATACAGACAAAAGAGAACACTGATTTAAGGTCATTGTGTCAAATACAGCAAAATACTCTGTTTATAGCATGTCAGGAATAGCTTTACAATTAGCACTAATTAGTGAGAAAAAAATCAAAACAGCAGCTTTAAGGAAGGACACTTTTCAGTGCAAGATCAAAGCCGTGTCTCTACAGAATAGCAAAGCTATTTAATTGCACTGAAGTGCTAATTGGATTGTAAGGTGCTTTCATGTGTTTCCCCTAATTAGGCAGTCATCCCTGACCAAATCCACCTAAGAAGAGATTATGAGTTTAAAAACTTTTGTCTGCCAGTTGTGACTGGGGTACCTGTGTAAAAACAGTAGTGCCTTCTTTTTATGTAAATTAAGGTCTTTCAGGTCGTGTTACTAGGCCCACAGGAACAAACAGATAAGCAGTAGAGAAACCCACACAATGTGGTAAACAGGTTTATATTCTGTTACCTAGGTATCAGTGAAAGGAAAGAGGGAAAAACTGGGACTTAATCCCACTCCGTTACTTTGTTTATTGATACGCGGTGGTTAAAGAGACACCTTGATGCCTGAAAGAAGTCTCATATTCAGATTCTTTATCTTTGCATTTCCGCTGATTTGGCAGAGTTGTTTAAATATTTTTTTAAGGAAAAAATTCAGTCCTTTCTTGCCTTTAAAAATCATTTTATTTGTATTTGTTATGTTCATAAAAACTACAGCAACATTTTTTTTTTTTCAGTAGACTTAATTTATCACTTTTCATTAACAGTGCAAACATTTATAGAGGCACAGAAAGTCAAGAGCAGTGACAACTTACAAACTCATATGGTTTTAGAAAAGCTGCCATTTGTCAGTAGTTGAACCATGTCAAATATTCATAAACCATAATCCCTCTAGGCAAGGAATGGATGCACAGTTTTCTTAACAAGATTTATTCTGTGTTGTCAAGAGTCTTGCATCTTCCTCCTCCAGATGCTTAGACAACTTACTCTCTTCCAGTGAGGTAGATTTCAAGGAAACAGAGACTTTCCAGCCTGGTGGAAGTGAGACGTAAAACAGAGATTTGTCTAAACAGAGACACAGTGTAGCAATAAATCAATATGCTATTTTCTTCCACGACTTACCGAACTGGAAGCATGACAACATCATGCATTCTTGAAGAACTCTCTATGAAATACTGTCACAATTGCTCAGAGAAGTCTTACTGAGATTTCTCTGATGGAGCAAAATAACTTGTATAGGACTAGAATCCACCCAGGTTGATAAAAACTGATAGGATGCTGATGGGTAGTGGGATAAATCACATATAACCATCCAAATTCTAAGTATTCACCCGGTAAAACTGTGCTGCTTTTGTGGTCGCATAGTCCTGGTTGGTACAGTCTTCCTCCCTTTGTGCTACAGAGCACGAGATCTGTCTCCTCTGCTTTTGTATACCCCCAGGATGAGCTTTTCTCTTTCCTAGTTAATTGTATCAGAACGTGAATTTAAAAATTTTTGAATTGAATTTGAACTTGAACATAAGCTGCTTTCAGGAGCTGTTACCTCACTTGGAAGGCCTAGTTACTTCACTTCTTGACTGTGAGAAGACACCTGACAAGAATATTACAGGAATTAATTGCATAAGAATTGCAAAGAGAATACATGCTCGCATAGGAAGCATTCTTGAGTTATTCATTTTTATTGTTCTGAAATAAAAAGTTACTATGCTAAGGAAATGTGAGAACTTTAGTGCCCATAGTACATAATTTCATTACCAGATTATACCAGTAGGCCAATCTATTCATCTAAGAAGAACTGTTGATTATGTATTTTATATTTACAATGATATCAACCTTTTCTATTTGTTACATTGTACTAACAGGAGGATTGTCTTATTTTTGCTGCATTCCTTTCTACTTTTAGCAGTACAGTCTGAGTTTTTACCCAGTGTTTCTTAAATTCCTCTGCTTTTGTTTTTATTTTTTAATAAAATTATACTCTAAACATATATTTAAAAATCTGTATGAACATATGCTGTGTGGATAAGTTTTGGTATTGTTAGAACTGTTACTTAGAGATCAAATATCATGAAAACTATAATTGTAGTGTAAGCTCTCAAGCAAGATATTTGTCCTGTTTTGTTTTATTTCCTGTTGAATTATTCCTTTTTCATGAAGTTTTTATATTTGCTCAGTTCTCTATTTTTTCTGAACTGACACTGTCAACAGTTAAGTATCTATAACTGACAGAGTTGAGCATGCTTTGCAGCACAGCTTTTATGTCTACTATATGTCAAAGTGGAGTTCATTCACTGTTAGTGGCTGAGTTTAATCGGAAACCGTGTCCTTGTATGACCCTGATCATTGGCATTTTCGTCCTTTGCTGTTCAAAAACATATTTTTGAAGGAAACTTGAAAAGCAGCAGCTTAACTGCAGCTATGGTGTTTGGGAAAAATTCTTTCTAAAGTCTATGAAAAAAAGTTAACTCAATTTGCATTAAAAGACTGAAGTGTTCCACTCCTTTATGCTTTTTTCTTTCTTAAATGATCCAGTTTTTCACAGTGTCTATGTGAACGTCATTACCATATTGCTCTCAACACTTCAGATCCTACCAGAGCCTGAGCACAATAAAATACAATGGAGGATAAAGGTGCTTTACAACTCATTGGAGCAGCCTTTGTTTGAAAGGCACAGGGGATGAGCATCCACATTTTTTGTTTCAAATTCCATGAGATCATGGTCCTTTTCATTTTCATCTCTCTATTCTGTATACTGAAAGACTGGAAGAGATTAAAAAAGTAGGCCATGCTAGGCATTCCTTATAATGATGAAAGTAAAGTTGGCTGGTCTCATTTTTATTTTTTATTTATTCATATATATATATATTTAATATGGTCATTCTCAGAGTACTTCAAGCAAATGTATTGAAGAACCACTAGAGTGAACACTGGCTTTCAAAAGTTCTGAAGACTCTTGAAGAGCATCTTTGTAGGTGTAGGTATAGAGGGAACTTGAATACAGATCTAAATATTATCTCCAGGAACATAAGCTCATTTTCAATGCAGGGGTAAGTTTGTAAGAAATTAGGCACAAATGATACTCTTCTACTGTGAGGTGTTTTTTTGCTGTTGTTTTAATTTAATAAATTAGTTTCACTACAAGTGGGAGCATTTTTCATAGAGGAGGGATGTTGGTGACAATTTCTGAAGTGCTGCAGCATTTTACTAATTTAAAAATTCTGCCTCAGATCGATTGCGACCTTATCAATAGGATAGTCTCATTCATCTCCTAAGCATGCTGCTGTCTCACTGAATGCTAGCAGCTGTAAGCTGCTGTTACTCCTTTTAGAGTATACAACACTTTGTAATGCGTTTTAATGAGCTTTAGCGGAGGAAAAATACTGTTGGTAGTTTCCTTCAACAGAATGCTTTTTAGTGTTAAATTCCTAAATTGCAAGTGTAGCTTGGTAAACCTTAAGTTATGTAAGATGTAAAGCATTTATTTAAGGATAATTAAGAAACATATGACAGATTTCTATTAGATACAATTTTCCACATACTTTTTAATACTACCATTAATAAATAGCTTTCCTTATTGTTATTGATAAGTATAGTAAGTTTATAACAAGGTCTGTTAGGCATTCTTCAGTGGGTAACTGTTTTCATTTTGTGACGATTTGTCTGAAGATCTGTAATTAATTTTTTTCAGAAGAGATACGTATTTCAGATTTACCTTCTAATACATTTTTGTTCAAGCAGTTCATGTAGAATGACAGAATAGTTGAGTTGGCAGAGACCTCTGGGGCTATCCGGCTCAGCCCCTGCTGCAGTAGGATAAGCAGAGCAGGGTGTCCAGGAGGTTTTTGGAGATCCCCCAGGATGAGATCTTCAGAACTTCGATGGGCAGCCTGTGCAAGTGCGCCAACACCTGCTCAGCTGAGGAGTGATTCCTGATGTTCAGAGGGAACCTCCCAGTTCATGCCTACTGCCTCTTGCCATGACACTGGTCAGCGCCTAGCTATGTTGTCACTGCATCCTCCATTTGTTTATCAATATATATTAATAAGATACGCCCTTCCATTCAACAGTTTTCAAGAATGAAATTTGTTTGTATTGTTGATGTTAACCATTATAATGTTAATCAGTGATTACAGTATTAATCACTATTAAATAATTCCATGGAATAGCTACCCTATCTTTGAACTGGCATGAAGTTTGAATGCAAGGTTGTACTTGTATAATTGTTCTTCCTGTACAAATTCATCCACTTGTGTTGAAATTACAATGTTGAAAAAGAAAAAAGAAATAACAACTATTTGTGTGTATTCAATGAAGACTTAACATCAGCTAAAATAATAGAATATTTGACCCATATTGTGCATTTATTTCAACCTCTTAATCTAAATTGCCTTCAAAGAAAGAACTTTTGTGGTATAAGGCCTCAAGCCTTAAAGCCCTGCAAGTAAGCAGTCATTTGCTTTCCCACATAACTCAGACCCTTCCAGCCTTCTAGATCCTGACAGAAAGAAAATTTTCTGGATTGAGGAAGTAAGAATAGAGATTGAGAGAACTTGAGCAAGAAGGCGAGCAAGTGGGATGGAGAGCATGTAGAAGGTGGGTGCTGGAAGTGTGAGGAGGAGGGTAAAATCAAAGAGGAAGGATGATAACTATGAAGCAGAAGGCACTGGTCTAAAGGCATGGGAAAAGGGAAAAGAGATTTTCTAAGTTTGGAAGAGAGTGTGTCAGAAAGTGGTGAGATATAAGAATCAGAGCAAAATGAGCTGAAAACAACAGGAAAAGGTAGGGACGAGAAGAAGGAACTTTTGCTCAGTAGATCACACTCCTCTGGAATACAAAGATGTTATGTCAGCTTAGGAGGAGGAGAAACAGAATGTTCCCTGTTTATATGAGTCCACTGATGATATTTGATAATTTTTTTACTTTTATAGCTTGTAAGACTTCTATAGTTCATAGGAATCGGAAGATTGAATCTAATTTAACATTGAGATTCCAAATATTTAAGGTTGAACGATGAGGAAAATTCTGAATTATTAGTTGCCTAGTGATTTTGTGCATGTTACACAACAGATTTTAAATATTTAACTGCATAATTTCTTTTTTCCTCTCACTTGAATATGATGAACCATTTTCTGAGGACTTACCAGAGTTGTAGTGAGACTGTTGTCCATAGTACTTCTGCTGTTTTTATTGCAGAAGTTGAAAAATCCATGTTTTTTGGAAGGACTGGAAATTGCAGAAATATAATGTTATGTTAAGACAGTTGAATGCTCTGTCAGAGAACTGACTTGCTGCATTCCTCTGTGCCAGTTCTTGTGTGATGCTGGGAAGTAAGGTTTATAGTTGGGCCTCTCTCTGGCAGTGCACTGACTTGCTATATTTGTAGTGCTCATGTGAAGTCAGGGTACTTCCCTGAAGTTTAGTGAGACATCTTCTACCATCGGACATTTCAACTTTATTTGATAGTTTTGACACTCTGGCTATTTATTGCCATTAAACTGGATCTCAGTTCCCCACGTATTGCATTGTACATCATAACTCAGTGCTATCTAGTTATGGACCTACCATAGGATCCTAATTTCTTATGTTGTCCCTACATGGTAAGAATAAAAGGTATGCAAGAATAACAGTGTATTTTGAGTTTAGTCTGTTCTTCATATTCAGTGTGGCAGTGATTTGTTGGGATTAAATACCATTGTCACCATCCCGAAGAGGCTTGAGGGATAATGTTCCACAGGTCAGCATGTAACCTCAGTATCAGTTTTGACTAACTGCTGAGTATTTGAATTTACAGATTTCCTTATCGCAGTTTCCTAATATGCATTTCCATCTGTTTCTCTTGCTTCCTACAGGCACTTATTTTTTAAAAGTTCTTTTGCTAATTTCAGCTATCTCTCAGGTGTGTTAAGTTCTAATAAATTTCATGAAAACAAACTTCTGGGCAGAATAAACTCTGGCACTGCCCCACTGCACATAAAGTCCAAAATACCACTTATCAATTCTTATTTGATGTCAAAAGACCCAGGTAAAAATGAGCTTCCATGAATGCCCAGGTTATAAAAGTGAATGCTGCGTTAGATGTCAGTGTGCCTCACCATCATTCAGGGCTCCATTTCCAGTTGAATTAGTCAGTCCTTTACAAATTTTATTTCCTGTGTGAATTCTCTGCTACGGACTTTTTTCTCTACAGACTTCTAATTGCATAATGCAATTAGAAACTTAGCAACAACACAAATCCTTAGGAAACTAGGCTTCATTCATTCATCAGCATATATAACTGGTTGTTTTGTCCTTCTTTTTATTTTTTAATTAACATAAGATAGCTTGGGGTAAATGCTTAAAAGCTGTTTTTGTAGTAAGGAGTTCTAGCGCTGCAGGAGGCCCTGTTGTGCATATTGTGAATAAAGGGCAGTGGCTTACATAGTCGTTTGCATCCCATGTGCAATGTAAGACTTGGAGGCTGGATCTGAGCCCTCTGCAATTTCTGTCCAGTCTCCCTGCTTGTATAACAATCCATTTCTAAGTTCAGTGCTTGTAGCAGTGTTTCTGTGTCTTTTGCGGTGTCTTCAGGCCATACTGTCTCAGTCTGGAATTGGCAAAGTACAAGGAATCAGTGAGGCAATACCAGTCAACACGTAAGACAGCAGTCTCAGAGTGCTGGTGATAGGACTCTGAGTGTGTTTATTGAGAATCTGAGGTTCTTAGCCCCTTTGAGCTAGTGAAAGTTACTTGAAAATAGAAGATAAGATATGTTAAGGGAAACTGACATCTTTATCACTTGGGTCACGTGCAGTTTCTATATACTGTTGTGTATTTAACATCCTTAGAGATTGGTTGCTCCCTGGTAGCTGTTCCTGAGCAACTGTGTATATGTTACAAAGTATGCCATACTATTTGTTTTTTTTTTAAATAAAGCATAGGGCCTTTCCACTAGGATTATGAAAGTTTCTTGTGTGTCCTTTAAACTGTCTCTTCTTCAGATTTCTGCCACACATGTTGTATTTGGAAAGCTTTGTTTGCATTTCTTTTTTTTTTAAATGGAAGTATATGCTAATGTTATGCTTTAAAATATTTAAGCTACCCAATTCCAGTCTGCCCTAGGACTTCATTTCTTCTGGTAAAAAATCTCATTCATTCCAGTAGACAGCAGAAATGCCAAAGAGATATAAACAACTTCAGAGCTACTCCCTTATTAATGAAATAATTAATAAGTGCTTAATTATTGCCATTTCAGGTACTCTTTCACTCTCAAGTGTGCCTGAATGTATGCAAATAGGTACTAGAAAAGAAAAATTCTTCTTAAATGAGCTCTTTCTTACATGATTGTTTTTAAAACAAGTTTAAAAAACTTGTTCAGTAAAAAGAGAGTAATGTTTTTTTCTTCTCAGTGAACATGAAAGAAACATTATGTCTCCTAAGGTGGAAAGACAGAAAGAAGATAACCTAGGTCTGATTTCTAGAAAATATAGCGTGTGAGATTGAAAGCAAAATGAGATAAAATTGATAGGTGAATTTCAAAATCAACAACAACAACAAAAAAAACGTGAATTAGACATGCTGAATTTTTAAGACAGAAAGGGAAATTGAGATATGTATATCTCAAATTCTTGATGACTTTCTTGAATGTCCTCTTAGTGCACATAGTATTAAAAATGCAGACCTGTGTCACTAATCCAATTCTAATATTGTTTGTCACATTCATTTTTTATTTTAGAAAGATGAATAACATTGCAAATGGTGAAGGTGCATTGTTAAAACAGTCCTTACTTATTTATTTTCTTGAGTAAAAACATACTAACTACATTATACGTGATCAGATTTATTGAAAATGTAGTTAAAAACTGCAGCAAAAATGTGTTACCGGTCTTGGGAAGAGGATTGTCAGATGTGAGCTGGAATTCTTGACCGCATTGTCCAGAGCCAGCAATAAAACTTGCTTTATGCCAACCAGTAATATCTGACTTCATGTATGGTTAGTGTGCTAGCAGTATCATCACTGTGCTACCTGCTACAAGGCAAAGGTCCTGCTGGCCCTTTCTGCTATTGAATCTGACCTCAAAAAACAGTCATTATTGAAATGTGTATGTTTGTTATATCAAGAAAAAGCAATGATTTTGAAGCTCATTATTGCAATTCTAACATTGCCTGTGTTGCACCTATAATTGCAGACAGCACAATAATCAAACAGCACTCCTATATTTACACTTGGTTATCGTCACACATAATGAATGACTTATGTCAGTCACTACTGTGTGCAAAAGACAGCTTACAATTACTCAATACTAGTATTCAAATTATTTTCCAATTATTCTATATATAGAATATATGTGGACAACTGTTTACATGAGTTGACGATGATAGAACAAGGGAGAATGGTTTTAAACTGAGGCAGGGGAGGTTTAGGTTGGATATGAGGAGGAAGTTTTTTGTCCCAGAGGGTGGTGACGCACTGGAACAGGTTGCCCAAGGAGGTTGTGGATGCTCCATCCCTGGAGGCATTCAAGGCCAGGCTGGATGTCGCTCTGGGCAGCCTGGTCTGCTGGTTGGCGACCCTGCACATAGCAGGGGGTTGGAACGAGATGATCATTGTGGTACTTTTTAACCCAGGCCATTCTATGCTTCTATGATTCTGTATATTTAAATGTGTATGTGCAAAATCATAAAAACAGTTGTATACATAAACTGTAAAGATACCTATACATAAAAGTTCTCAAAAGAGGAGTTTCCTATTTGGCAAAGTCATTTCTATTGAAAAATATTTAATTATACTTCCACATTATTGAAAGAGAAACTTGTGTGGCAGTTATGTTTAAATGATCCTGGAGTCTTATGCTGGTTTTATACCAACTGATAACTTCAGCTTATTATATTAGAATATCTGACAAATTTACTGAAATGTAATTGTCTTTCTGCATACAAAGATGCTGTTTTCTGGAAGATAATTAAGGTCCATGTTCACACTGAACTTCCAATATTATTTTTTAATAGTTTTTACCAAATTTGATCAACTACTTCAATAACAGTAAGTGTATCCCAGTCTTTCGTGGTAAGATGTAAAGTGGGCCTCATGACACATGGTTTAGGTACAGCTGTGTTGTGGGCAGTAGGAAGTTGTCACAGCTGATGGGCTTGTACAGCAGCATTAGTTACAGAGTATTATCCATGAATTTTCTCTTATGTATCCATCCATCTCTGCTTTTTCTTCTGCAGCTCAGGAAGGTGCTTAGGAGAAAAGAAAAGAAAGAACAAGCCCTTCCGTCTGCATTGTGCTGCTTAATGAGGAGTAAAAGTCATGGATTAATATTAATAACAGTAAACTAAATATCTAAATTATTCTAGGATAGGGAGCACTATTTCTGTGTACTGTACTGAAGAGACATTTTTAATTCTGTTCTAAATACATTAATAGAAGGCCACTTATATGTGTCATTTTAAAGGTATTGAGTAGGAACTCAGACTATCAGTTCAGTCGTTAGTTTTCAGTTCCTTTACTGCTTCTGTGTTATAGTGTACAGGTTTTAGAAGATAATTTATTTTGTGAGCAGCACTACCAATGATGCATGGTTTCCTGTGGATTTGTACTTGTGAGCTGACCTCGTGTTGAGCTCCCGATGTCCAAAAACAAGGATGAGCTCAATAGTGCAAATGTTTTCACCTTGTGGGCATTGAAGGGTCCTCAGATAACAGTTCTCAAAAGCCTCATAAGAAGTTAGCATCTCCATCAGATTTGTTTGGAATTGAGCAACAGTTCCTGCTCAGTTGAAGCACTGGGTTTTGTTTGTTTGTGGAGGTAATCATGGACACATAGGCACTGAATACACCTTGTTTATCCTCCATTTCCTCAGGGCACCAGTCCAAAAACTCAGCACCAAATGCTGGCAGGTCTGATCTTATGTCCTGCTGCGAGTGGGCATTCTAACTGTATATGTGGGCTTGCAGTACGCTGTAGAGAATGAAGTCTGGAATTCACCAAAGCAAGTTTCCCGCAGTGATGTGACTAAATATGGAAAGTAGAATGTCATGGTGATCGTCATATGCTATAATCTTTTATTCTAGCAAATGAATTTTGTAGTCAGCTCTGCAAATCAGTTTACTTTCAGATTCCAAAAATTGATTTTTGGAACTGAGTAGCGTTTAGTGGCATTTAGATTGTGATACACAACTATTACAGAGAAACAGCAATATTCAGTGTTGATAGAGCTGAAATTAAAAATCCTTTTAAAAACTCCAGGATTGAAATATTCAACAACAATGCATGTTGATACACTTGATTTGTTTTGTATTTATAAAGCAGAGATCACTACTTATTGTGATCCTCCTAAAGTTTCCAACAAATTTCAAATTCCCTTTGTTTTTCTGAACAAATTAATTTAATCATTTTTAAACAAGAACTTCAATAAAACATCAAGAGACATGTAGGGCAAATTGATCACAGATTGCATGTAATTTCAAGATTGTTGGCGAGTACATTAGTGTATGTAGCTTTCTTTGAGTTGTATTTTATACATAGAAATATTCAAAAAATCTCAGTAAAATAGCTGGTGCTTTTGTAGATGAGATCAGTAGTAATATTTATTATCTATCGTTTTGGTTCTCAAAGCAGTGTCTTAAGTGATAACATACTGTGTTAATGCAAGGCATTAATTAAATTAATCTGCTGCTGTTGTCATAAGCAACGGGCAGAAGGGTAGAAACAAGCTCAAGTTTCATACAGTATTGGGTTCTTTGTGTTTCCTTTCTGTGTTTAGAGTTTAATTTTGTATATCTCTTCTGCTATAAGTAGCCTCACTGAAATATATTATGTTCACAGTGCATGAAGATAATTTCTTATGAATTGCTATCAAGTAACTACATGTTGTATATGTACAACCTCTTCAAATTACTAATTGTGTTTGGAATCATGACTTTAATTGGAAATTTTTTTTCTTTTTTGAGGAGAGGAGGTGAAAATACAGAGGTTGTCATCAGTTACCAAACAAATTGACCTTGTTCCTCCATAGCCTGCCAGTTTTACCGTTTTAATCTTGTGTCAGCCCTGAAAGGAGAGAACATACACTGTTTGATAACTGGATGGCTCTTGATTCTGAAGGTTTGGTGTATTGTCCTGTGTATTTTAGTTGAGTAAACAATGATGTAAATCAACTGAAATTGAAACAACTACTCATTTTTCAGTCCACATTTTGACAGAGAATTTCGTCAAATAATGCATAATAATTAACTCATAAGAACTGTTGTGCATTTCTAAGTAAGTACTGCAACTGCAAAATCTTACTGAGATTAAGCATCTGATTAAGTGCATGCTAAATAAACTTCAGATAAACACATTTTATTTGATCTCCGTGGGAACAAATCAAGCGATGGAACAAGAAATAGTGACATAATACTGAAGCAGCATGAAAAATATGATTGTTGATCAATGAAGGAACCTCATGCAGTGAAAATGTTATTGCAAATGGCAGTAGAGGAAAGAGCTTCTGATTAGATTCCTATTTGCAGGATAACTTTATTTCTTAATTCAAAACCAATGAATGTAAGTGAATAATCTTGCAAATCAGTACTGGTCTTATCAGTTCTCTTTTCCTTGTGAGTGTTAACATTTGGTTTTCATTACGCTTGATAATTTAAGACACAACAAGAAAATGTGAATTGAGAAAAAAACATAAGCTTATTTTAGTTTCCCTAGTATACTGTTTTACCTCAGTTACAGAGAATTTTCTTTGGAACTGAATTTTGAGATAAGGGCTTCAGTCTTTGGGGTTCAGAAATAGCTGATCTTCATGATACGCTCTTCTTCAGACCTACAGGAACTGTACAAGTTAATGCCCCTTGTCATTAGCAACTTACCAACTTATCTTTTTCAACACACTTTTCTACACACTTTTCTACACACTACTGCATTGATGTCTCTTGGGACAACCAAAGCTGTACAAAAAAAGGACAGAGTGAATCGATGCGTAATTTGTTTTTGCACCAAATGTCTCTAAGCTGTTTTGTCTGTGTGTATTCCATGGCACCCTGAGCTAAAATGTTAATCTGCCCTTGCAGTCAAGACCCCTAGAGTGGGGTAAGCAAAACTACATACAGCAAAGGGAGAATGAAGGAGGACTATCCTCCTCCAGCCAAATTCTGCTGAGTACAACTTTCCAGTCTTAGGCTTGTAGCCTGAATGTGGCCTGATAGACAGTGTGGTGTTCAGAGTGCCACAGTGCTCCAGAACAATGCCACAGCTACAGTGAGACATGGACTTCTGAATTGCCTTGTCTCAAGTGGACTAAATTCAAGTTATTATTTCATTGTGTATTACGCTGGTCAGTATCACTGTTCTCAGCAACAGGAAAAATAATTGTACATAGTCAACAATGAAGACAAGAAATATTTCTCCTTTATTTAAAATCACTGCTGAAAATGGCCAAAGCGCAGCACAGAGTTCAATATAACATTAATTATTCTTGTGCTACTTAATGCCCACAGATATTTCAAATGCTCTGTGAGAATGACCGTAAAATACAAGGAATTTTTTAAATCATAGAAGTTTAAAAGTGAAGTGTATGGCTATTTCTTGTGAGATATTTTAGTAGCAATATAGAGCATGGGCATCCATATGGAAAGAATTGCGACACCAGTGCTGTGGAGATTAAACTAATATATCACTACTGAAAAGACAGAAAAAAATATCTTAGTCACTTGCTGATTATCAGTGTTGGTTATGGAAGTTCTTGTTCCTGTTTATTTTTTTAAAGCTGCAGGATAGAGTATTTGTAAAGGCATATATTATAAAATTGTAAAATATAGCTACAGGGTAGTGGGATAGATTCATAAGTTGAATTTAATTCAACTTACTGCATTTCTATAGCAGTGTATTTACTATACTCTGTGTTAAAAAATTAATCTGATCATATTCATTATAACAAAGTGATTCATGCCATAGTGATGCCATCATACCCCACAGCTATATTTCTTGGGCTACTCCTGAAGTTCTTTCATTTATTCTGTACTTTCATGCAGAGAGATTCAGTAGGGAATTTGTGTTCTCTCCCATTTTTGTAACTGGCAAACAACCAATCCTCTCATGTAACATTTTTCTCTACCTTATTTGCTTCCTTTCTTGTCCAGACTACACTCATCTTTCTTGCACTGTTCTATTAATAACAGCTGGAGTAGGAGAGTTTTCTGCCATAAGAACCTGAGTGATTAGGAGAAAATATACAGACCTCCCTGACATCATGTTGTGTCCTGAATATGAGCACTTCCCAACAGCGTTTCGTCTAGCATTTGAGCTAACAGTTTGGAAAGCTAAAACTTGTACTGTTGCATAGTTGATCCATCACTGATAGTAGATGCTTCAGAGGGACAAGGTATACAGGTACAACACATGAAATCTCACCCGTGTGTAGGATATATATTCACCAGCATAAATACTTGGCTCCCTGATGAATTCACAGTTGGACTGATTTAGACAGTATTCACATTTCTTCCTTATGTTTTCAGCAGAGATGTTTGTGATGGTGGCAAAGTCAAAATTGATGGCAGAGTTTTGTGGCATTTTATCAAAGATCTCTATCAGGTTTTTTGTTACCCTCTCAAGATTTTCAGTAATGAAAGTCGGCTTACAGGAAAGCCATCTTGGGAAGACGCACTTAGAGGATTTTCATTAAGGTATATTTAAAGGTGTTTTTGCTGGCGAGGCTAATAAAATGTAGTAGTATTCCAGGCAGATGATGTTAACGTCTGTGCTCAGTACAAAACAGCTAAAAGCCAGGCACTTAGCTGTTCATATATTAGGAGCATATATTGCTAGTTCCTTCTTTCTTTCTTTTATTCTTCTTTTTTTTTTTTTTTTTTTTGACCACTGAAGTAGATCATGTATTTGTCTGAGGTGCTCAGCTGCAGCAAGCTTTTAGATAATGCCTACCTGTAGCAGTTAAAGAAAAAAACATGCTTTCATGGCAAGCTAGTGGAATGCTTGTCATGCAAGATTAGGTTTCTTGCTAGTCAGTGGCTCATATGATGTCTACACTAAGATAAATGACAGCACGAAGTATAAAAATTTCTGTAATAAAGCAGGAATATATTTATTGAAAAAAAAGGAATATGCTAAGCAGATTTTAAGTCTGAAGTGATTAAATCTCTCTAAATGACTTTAATATAAAAAAACACACAGAAACGTTTCTATAGGCATATTTTAAATTAGGTGTTTGTAAGTAAGCACATTTATTCTTTTTATTAAAACCCTATCTCAGATGAAGCTTAAGCCTGCAAAACTTTTTGTTACAGATTATTCAGCATGCATCTCATGCTAGTGAGTATCAGATTTTAATACTGTGGATTTTGCTGAAAAAAAGACCGTATAAATTGTATTCATAAAAAAATAACATATTTAAAGTATGTCATGACTGTGTTATCTTACAAAAATAACAACAGTTTTCATAGAAAATATGCAAATTAGTATTCCAGTTTTTGATATTTCCCTTCAGTTTTCAGACAGCATGGGATTCATCTAACCTTGCTTGGCCATGAGTCTAAGCCATCTGTACTCTCCACTGAGAAGAATCTGACTGGTGTGCCCCAAATGATCCATCTCTTTCAGGCATCTCCATAAGTGTGCTTTCACTGAGCTTAGCATAGAGCTTAGATAGATGAACAACAAAGAAGGCACTTCCAACTTTCCGTGGCTGAAATGAGTTTAGTCTGTCCTTGACTTCTTTTCTTTTTTTAAATAAAGTTGGTATTCTTTTAAAGAGAGAATATGGATTCATGGTGGCAAACAGTTCATAAAATGTTTCTGTGAAAATCACTTGGAAATGTCATTATTAAATCTAGTCCTAGCTTTGAAATTCAGTATAATAAAAAACACTTAACATTAAGCTTAATCGGAAAGTTAGTTGCCTGGTAATTTGAAAGCAGTTTGGCCATTGGCAAAGTGTACCAGGACACTTATGAAAATACAAATGTAGCATAAAAATAAATAGCATTAAAATAGCATTTAAAACACCTGATGCTTTTTATCACTATTAAAAATTACAGATATGTTTTTCAGTATCACATTGAATTATCTAATCAACACATACTATCATATTTTATAGGCGTATTTTAATACACTAAAGTCTGAATCATCTTTCAGTAATTTTAACTGCAGTTGTTTATTTCATCCTACAGAAAATTGAGAGGCAATACAGCATCTGGCTCAATTTGGAACACATTTTTAATTTTCTCTAGATGCTTTGGTTTTAAGCTCATGCAGCCGCTGACTTCATAGTGCATTTGCTGTGAGACATGTCTTAGTGAGAAAGGTAGCATTTGGATGCTAAAAATTGGACCAGCAGAATCTAAGCAAATTGTAATCATGATGATCTCTGGTGTCAAGAGAGGGATTTGGATATGCATCCCACTAATAAAATCTTATCTGATTCATCTAGGAGGGCTGAGTCAGAAAGGCAGAAAGGCAGTTAAACTACTTTTTAGTGAGAATCATGGAATTGCACTCATAGTCTTAGTAAACTTCAGGAAGAAGAGAAGGATGGCTGTGAATCAGAACGGAAAAGCAGAAAACCAAGTAGTCTGGTGGAAAGAGAATACAAGAAGCAGAAGAGTCAAATGTAGCTGTGCCAGCAACAAGGAGTTAGATTAATGTCCTCCCTGGGATTCTTGCTCAGCTGGCTACTAACAGGAATTGTGGCTACCTACTGTCATTCCTTCTGTACTCTTGTGGTTGTGCATTCCTTTAAAATCCTGGCTTAATAAAATTAGAGATCGTAAAGGTAAAACGTTGTTGAAGGTATCTGTGGTGTGCTGGTTCTGCCCTATACAGAAATGGGATAAATATGTTTGTAAGACACTGGGCTAAAACTGTGTGACTTCAGGCAGAGGAAGGCACTGTCACTTCTCTTCTACCCAGGCTTGCTCCCCAGCCAGATTTCTGCTGTTCCTGTTGGTCCTGCAGACTGCTTCGGCAACTGAAAATTGATTTCACTTCTACTGTGCCTCCCCAGAATCGGACATGTATGTCCCCATTATTGGCAGAGGGTTGTCCAAGTGGAAGCAAGACTGATTTCAGTTTGGAAGCGGTATCACTACCTACGTGTGCTGCTTTGCTTCTCTCTTGTTATTTGAATCTTGCCCATACAAGACATTACACTGTTTTAATTAAAATGTTTTTAAGTCAATATAGTTAAATCTGTTCAAACTCCTTATACGGAAGCACTTAAACCTGCTTAACCTTTGCTAGAATTGGTTTAGCTAACATTGATAAATTGCTGAAGTAAGCTAAATCAATTTAAGTGAGGTCTTAGCTGGGGTAAGTGCATTTACATTAGATGTTTGCACCAGTTTAACTGGATTTAAAATCAATCAGTTTAGATAAATCAATGCATTTTTCCTTGTATAGTCATGACCTGAGTTAAATAATTTTGTTTTGTGAAGCATGCATCTTACAAAAACAAAACAAACAAACAAAAAAATCTCTAACCCCATTCTGACATACTTGTGTTTGTTGCTGAGAAAAGTGACAGAAAGCTGTAAGTCATGTTGAAGATTCGATGGTAGTTAGCTCTAGTCAGCATATTTGTATTTTGAAAGGAGGACGCAGTCTGATTTTTTGGAATCTGGAGGTCTAGAATTTCTGCCAGCTGACCCAGTAACTTTTCTGTGTGTTTTGATTGCAGTGTTGTGGACAAAGTACCAAATAATTGTTCTGTTCTCTAGCTGTACTTTTAGAGAAGTGGAGTACTTCTAGAGTTCTTACACCAAAAGAAACTATTTATTAAAGGAAGTAGAGCTCTCCATTCACCATTAATCTGCTACTGTGGACTTGACTGTTAGCAGTGACGTGATGCTGACATACAATGTGAAATTCCTGATATTTTAAAATAAAAATAAAAATGAGAAGTCCTTTTTATAAATCTGGTTGCTGGAATTCATGTTGAAAAGTGTCACCTGCTTTCTGATCCAGCCAGTATACATTTCAGCCATATACAAGATCTCAGAAACTGAACTCTGATCCCCTATTGTCTTTCCACATCCAAAAAATACTCCCTAAGATTCAATAACAAATACCTAGCTGAGTTTTTTTGTGTGTGAGAGAGGTATTTTGATCTTTCAAGTCAGGCTGAAGTAACTGATTTGGT
Organism: Lagopus muta; assembly: GCF_023343835.1. Taxonomy (NCBI): domain Eukaryota; kingdom Metazoa; phylum Chordata; class Aves; order Galliformes; family Phasianidae; genus Lagopus; species Lagopus muta. The sequence continues at coordinate 48,390,044 of NC_064472.1, read as the reverse complement.
TTTAAATATCAGATTTTTTTTATGGTAACATTTTTAATACATATAATTTGCATAATATGATTACATTTGTTACCAATCATATATCTACCTGTAGCTCCCATCAGTGTAACAGGGTGAAACTAGCCATGGGTGTCATTTCCTAAGTAAAAAGGCAATAGTTACATTGTGTGAGCCTTTACCTTGTGTCATCTGTTGGAAGATACTTAAAAATTGTTTATGTCATTGAAATTGTCATGAGTGATTAATAAAACCTCAAATTTGTCGAATTTTGTTCTACAAAGAAACAGATAGGCTGTGATCCTTTCTTAGACAAAGATTCCCAAGGGAAAGTAATAGTAGTGATGAAGTAATGTGGCTCTTCAGAAGCAGCATTTCCAGGAGAATAGAGGACTTCTCTTAGCCCATTCAAGGGTCTGATCTCTCAAGATACCCCTAGTATTCTTTTTTTTTTTTTTTTTTAAGAATAAACCCCACCTCTACTCCACATAAGGCAAAATGGTAAAGCCTTCACTGGAGTCCCTACGTAAGGAGTTTCTCTCTTTATTTTCTAATCTTGTGAACTACTGTGAGCAGAACTGAAAAATCAAACAGACTTAAAACTTTCTTTTATCATCACAAAAGGAGATCTGCTCTTCTCCAGAGAAGAAATCTATTATTTTCCTGAGATTATTTTTCTTTTCTTTCATAGGTTTCAAAATAAAAGTTACAATGCTGTAATATCATACACCCCTCTGTCTATTAGTGAGGCTGTTTCTACTCTTTGACTCTTCCTGTTGGGCTCTGGGTATTCTGCGGTATGTGCTGGGCATTGCGCTCTTGCTCAACTTGAAAAACTTGAAATCTGAGCAGTCCATATCTTTTCATTTTCAAGAGATACAGTTTTGTGGGGATTTCTGTTTTCATATCAGAGTTCATAAGAAGTCTGCAGCACTTGTAATGTATTTGTGCTGATGTCTGTACTCTGGGTTCTTTTAGTACTGTATGGCTGAAATAGCGCTGAAAATGTTCCAGTGAAACTTGCAACTGCATGTATATTCACATCACAATTGAGAAAAAAAAAAATGAAAAGAACCCATACCCATCCAGCTTGACCCCAAACATGTGGTTCATATCTGATTCTTAACTTTTCATGTAGATTTCTGCAGTTTGCTGTGAAGGCATACCACGCGATTTGACACTGTGGCGCATGCTGGCACGTTCAGCAGAGTTATTTTTGAGTCTGTTCCAGTTGTCTTCACCCAAATACTCTATGTGTAGATGTTTTCATATAGTTCAGGGGGTGCTCTTACTATATGACTGTCTTATTATATCTAATTGCAGTAAAGTGTAGTCTCAACATTTTGTTTTTTGTTTACTATGTAGCCTTGGAGGGATTTGAAAGCAGACGGTATAGCTGCATGTTTGTCTTCAACTGTTAAAACTGTAACTTGTGACTCTTTTGGGAAGATCTCCCTGGACAGAATATGCAAAATTGTAGATGCACAAATATGTAAGAATTATGAGCGATAGTATGTTCTAACATACCTCCAAATCCCTTTCTTCCTCCAAAAGAAACAGAATGAACGGTTTCTTGGGTACAAAGTACCAGAACTGGTTATTGTGTCTTTTTAGTCATCAGAGTGCTCAATATTGACAGTCAGGTTTCTTTCTGCCATTGATATGGCAAGATCCTTTGAGGGACTGGAGAGAGAGAGGGAGAGGAAGCTTTCACCTTTCATTGCCTGATATTCTTTGCCCTCAGTTGAATGACCTGTGGATATATAAGCCATAAAAGACTCTGTTCGACAAAGCAAGGTTTGAATTATCTGGTCCTTTATAACTAACGATATTCTATACGTCCCGTATTTAAGTGTAGGCATTTGCCACATACAGCAACTTTTTGAAGAAACCAGCTCAAAATGAATAGTATCTAGAAATATGATGCTTTAGGAAAATATCTATTTATCATTGGAAGTAATTAAGGTATTTATAATTCTGTATGCAACTAACCGAAATGTGAAAACACTTGTCTTAGAAGTTGGAAAAGTCTGATTTCTATTCTCTTTGTACGAGGTAATTCTAGATCAACAGTAAGCCTGCTAATGAAAAGAGATCCTTTTCTGAAAGCGTGAACTGTCTGTCCAGCTGCTGCCAACTTTTTGTAATGCCACTGATCAAAAAAGCTGCAATCGTTTTAAAGGCTTTTGATCTAAGTTCATTTTTAAACATTGACATTTACTGGAGATATAAAATTGCTGTGCACTTAAAGACAATGCCAGTGTCTTACAGGTAGAATGCAATTTAAATGTTATTGTTTAGAAAATAAATTTCTATTGAAAATGAAATCAAGTTCCTGCTTGTCAAATCAAATCATAAAACAAAACTGTCTTACATAAATACAGCATAAAAAAAAGTTTTAGAGCCGTGAGTGGAACGGATTGCTACTGTATACTCACTTCAGTGCAAAGCTAGTCAAGATATTCAGTTTCATTTCCCTTTTTAATCTTGCTAAAAGCTATTCCTGAGAGTTTGAGCATGCACCATAGGTGTCCTATTTTCCCATTATTTGTCTCTACATGCTTTTTCTCTTCGTGAGACTTTATGGTACAACCAGGTTTCCTACACCAGTGGTCAAAGAGAAACAATATATTCTCACAGTTATTATTATTTAGAATCTCTTTTGTTATGGATGAGAGTATGTCCAAAGGCTGCTTTTCCCAGGATAACGCTAATGTTTTTAAATGGCCTCTGCAGGCAACCGGAACTTCAGATCTCTGAGAGTGACACGTACAACCCTGAAATACTTTCTTTTTTTTTCACACTTAAATGCCAAAGACGGTTGGGGGGGGGGGGGGGAGCAAGAAATAAAACCTAGGTGGAAGTAATTTATGCCGTTGCGTGGGAAGAGTGGTAGTGCTTGCAGAACAAGTGCTGCTCAGCTTTGAATTAAAAAGCAGTGTTTTATTATTCATCTTCCTTTTCAGCCATTCTGCTACAAAACTTGAAGTGGCAATATATTGATTCTGAGCATGCAGAAATTATTAGAGAAAATCATTAAAAACAATGAACCATGCATAATAACCCCTCTATAATTAATGTCAATTAAATTTGGTTTTATATTTGTATCACGTACAGAAAAGCCATCATGTCAAAATGCTAAGAGAAAGATAATCAGAAAATCCATGCTCTTCTCCTGGCCCTCTCACAGATTTTTTTATGATTTAGAAATTACTTTTAGCCAGTTCTCCTTTCCTATCTGATGGAGTTACCTTTTCTCACTTTACAAGTGAGCCTTTCTTCAGGCACATTCTGTTCTGATTGCATGTTTGTGCTGGAATGGTGTTTTAAGACCTTCTCAAGTCTGACATACTGTTTTCATGTATCACCAATCCTAGTACAGCCATAGTCAGCTGCTTTGGCAGTGAAACATAGAACAGTCTTCAGTGCTATCAGCTGGTGTAATGTAAACATGGAAATCAGATATGGTTTGTTGTTGTGCTTCTTTCTATTTTCTGTGAGGAAATTGATGCACCAATGGAAGTGCTGGACACGGGAGAGCTGACAAAATACTGCGGAGTTACTGTAGGATTACCTGTGAATGAAAGATTTCAAGTTTTCTGAATATGCAGACTTTTTTATGTAATGTCATTAAAAATGAAGGATAGATACCATGTTTTTTCAAAAAAAGAGTGTCAAACATGTCATATCCTACTAGTAGTATTGCATAAATCATTGAAAGGCACTTGTTTAAACTCTTTCATTAACAGTGAAATGCAGTCAAGTTTTGTTTTTGAAGGGAACAAATGCAGTATGTGAAGTCTTGAAGCCCTTAACAGAAGGAAAATTCGTATCAATTTTTTTTTTCAAATCTTTTCTAGTATATGTATAGTATTTACTAGTATAGCAGAAATATTCAGGTAAGTTGACATTTGATTTTGACTTCTTCCCAAGAAGAAGTGAACAATACTTTTTAAATTGTGTAAAAAAGCATTCAGCTGGTTTTTTTAGAAGATAAAAAGATGAATGAATACCACAAATGAATCACATGAGGTTTTTTATTCTTCCTGGCAGAGAAGTTCCAAGAACTCTCTAGACAAACTAAAAAAGACCTGATCCCATTCTTTTCAAAAATATCAGTGGAAGTTTTATAGCTGACTGTTGGAGAGGTACTGACCCTGAGCACAGCACTATTTCTGTAAAGTGATTTTCAGGACTCAACGCAATAGTTCATCAATTGAGAAAAAGCCTATAATCAAAAGCTATGCACATACACAAGAGGGAAATCAGCTTCATCCTGATTCTTTAACATTTTCTTTCTTGAGTAGATATAAATAAAAGTGTGTGTATCAGCTTTTCAGTAGTTACCCTGCAATCAGCTGGCCTAAAGAGACATTTCACAAGTTATGTTCTTCATCATTTTTTCCTTGAACATTATGCTTGGTCTTTCACTTTCTTTCCCCTAAGACTCTATCTATGTATATTCATAAAATAGAGGTGGGGGGAGAGAGGGTGTGGAAATTAAATAAGCAAAAAGACAAGTTAACAGAAGAACCTGTTGAAATGTGTTGCAAATTATTTATTACTTCTAATGTGATTTTATGCAGTATTTGACAATAATTTTCAAAACTTCAGATGGACAAGTCAGAGGAAGAAAAAAGATACCTGGTGCCTTTTCTGTGTACAATTTGACTAGATCACTATTTTTATAATCTGTGAAAACTGTTCAATAGACAAAATTCTTAATCCTCCAAATTCTTGCGTAAAAAAAACAAAAAAAAAAAACAAAAAAAAAATCTTTTAATTTGATGTACAAATATATGACATTTAGATTTTAGTTTGCTAGTGAGGATTAATTTGTTTTCAACGTTCTGAATAATACAGGTGAATGCATTTGAGCAAACTGCACACAGATTTCTTATTTACAGTCAAATACTAGAGGAAATAGAGTTTTAAAAAGATCATTTTAAATGGTACTGAAATGGATTTTATGAGCTACCCTTTTATTCTTCAGTTAAGCATAGAAATGTAATTTTATTATTTATTTATTTTAAAATGCAGTGTCTAATCTAATACTTGCAGTTTGCTTTTGTACATATGGAATGGTCTTGAAAAATCAAGGCCTAGATGAAAGGCAGTGGGTTTCAGGAGGAAATCAGCAAACTGTGCTTATTGGGAACAGTTTTAGTAATAGCCCACATCACAAACTGCTTTTAAATGAGCTGCTTTTTTCTTTTAAATAGTTATGATTTGCTTTTCTTGTGATTTTTTGTGAGTCACCTGATTTAGCAGTTTCTCCAGCGGCCTAGTCAATATGTAATCTGTTCAAATGAAGGGTGTGAGGGTGAATGATTCTTTCTGCCTAAGAATCTTTTTGCCTTTATTTCTGTTGACCTTTTGCAAATCAATTCAATAAAATTGACTATGAGTTGTACCTGTAATACTTGTTACATTGGTACACATGTCCAAGCATTAATTTCTGCCAAGTTCTAGGGTCAGGTAATTTGTGCTTTTCATGTTTTTCAGGAAACCTTAAGACCTGTTACAAACTTTATTTTCTGTCATATTATTTTTTCTTGAGTTTCTGTTGGTTCTGCATTTTTTTGTAACAGTCTCCCTGGCATCTTTTGAAAAACATTTCGAAGTTCACTGTTTTAGGACTCCATTGTGTTGTCTCTGAATGGTAGTCATTGCTCAGAGTATTGTTGTTTTACATATACACTATTTGTAATGAACAGTATTCTACAATCTGTCATGAGCATGAGAATACCTTCCTTCTGAGTTTGTTCTTGGGAGGAGTATTGTATGTAATAGAATTTAATCCACTCATTAAACAGTCCAGATCCTTGGTTGTATACAAAACATAAAAGTACCACTGATGTAAATGAGCCTATTGATAATGAAGATTATGACAGATTAGATGTGTCTGAAATGATTGATAATGGATATTATAATGTATTTCCTTGGCCATATTAGAAGACTGTTATCACTGCATCCGGCAAATGGACTGGAGCTGTGTCTGAGAACATGTGTAACAGAAATGAAGAAGTTCTTATGCTTTCCTTGGAGCAAGCTTCCCGGTGGTCCCAAATGCTGCTGCTATGCTATAGTGCTGAAATTAGTAATACTTAGCGTTGATTTGTAGAGTACTTCTTAGGGGAGTGGCTTTCATTTTTCAGTAGGAAGAACTTTCACTTGTTGCCAAGAAAGAATGTAGCTGAAGCTGTTACCTGACAACCTGACAGCATCTTCATGTTCTCTTTTAGAGATTATCATTGCCCTGCTGCCTACTTGGCCATGGAATGGTTGTCTTTGCAATTAGGGCTTTGGGCAAACAGAAATGGCCATTATCCTCTCTGGGAAGTTGTCTGAATAGAACACCGTTCTTTGAAAGTATCTTAACTGGACAGGTTCCTTATCATGGTTATCAAACACTACTAGGAATTGATTTCTGGGTAATATACAAAGGCTGCTCTCAAAGTAATGCCTCCTATTTTATTCTGTTGGCCCTGACATCAGAAGCAAATGTTGGTGGTATGCCTGTAGAGGCTGAACTTCCCAACAGTATTCTGTTCCACTCTGTTGCTGTGTGACAGATGGCAGCAGAGGGGCAGTTTGACAAAGTGCTGTCTGACATGGAGGTGCGTATGAAGCAAAGGTATGTCACTGAATTCCTCCATGTGGAAAAAATGTCACCCACTAACATTCATCAACATTTCTGATTGCCTTTGGAGACCAAAGAGTGAATGCAAGCACAGCGGGGCAGTGGGTGGTGCATTTCAGCAGAGAAAGACAGCAGGGTGAAACACAAACCACGTTGTGGATAACCATGCACAGCTGTCACACTGCAAAGTGAAGAGCATCTCAATCATCTCATCCACATGAATTGGCTAACGGTGCTAGCTGTGTTGAAAAAATAGAATTACAAGGCTGAGAATTTTCTCTATCAAACAGTGAAATTGTGCTCTTTGCATCTGTTGTAGTTTCCATGGAAATAAATAGGACACATTTCTTTCAGAGCTACCTTCATATTGTGCAGACTGAAGGTGGTTGAACGCATATTAGCAGACAGGTTGCTGCAGTGGGAGTCATACATCTGGCACCATTGCCCCAGTGACCAGCATCTCACTTCTGTATTATGTCTGATCTGTAGTAGCTCAGAGCGAGCTGCTAATTTTGTTCAGATCTGAAGTATTTCCCACGTGGCAGGGAAATTCTCTAAGCACTATTCCAAGAAAAATGTATATTTTGCATTTACTAAAACAAAAGAAAATCAATGAGACAAATCTCATTCTTGTTTTGCATTAGAAAACATCATCTTATTGAGGTGAAAGGGTGTAAGATCATATTAAGTGATTTTTCAGTAATCTTTCCTGTGGGAACTCTATCTGGTAAAGGGACATACATTAAAAAAAAAAAAAAAAAAAAAAAAAAAAAAAAAAAAAAAGCATATGTCACTGGCTATGCTCTCCACTGTATTTTGGTATCCTAACATTATGACTAATCCTTTTTGTGCTAAGATTGTGTGTAAAGTTCATTTGAGCGTAATATCAGTGGCTGTAAGATTAGTTCATAGTTTGCAGTGAATCGCATAGAAAGTAGTCGATAGCTGATATAGTTTGTAATTTCTGAAGAAGCAGAGTTTGCAAATGTGTGTAAAGATGAAGCTGGCATTACGACTGAACCTCCTAAATCTGCTGGCAGTATACATGTGTTCTAGGGAGATGAGCATCACTTAACAACTTACTAAAATTCAGACAAGCCAGAAATAATGTGAAACCTGTCCTTGGGCTCCATGGAATTGGCAAACATCTCTTCTAGTTGATCTGATGAAAGGAACTTGTACAGCTCCTTGTGGAGCTATGCAGCTATTTCTGTGGTTTTAAAGTTGCAGCAAAATCTTCAGGCTCTGACAGATTGTGCATTGGAGGCCTGTTTAACATTTAGCTGTGGTGAACACAAAATATGCCTCAGCAACAGGTTTATTGCAGTGTAAGGAACTTGTTTCAGGATGACTAGGTTGTATGTGCACTATTGATCTGAACTGGCGAGCAGCTTATTTAATAGAGAGCCAGTTATATTAATTTAATTTCTAAAAATTGTCTCTGAAATCTTAAAATTCTGAATGCTGTTGTTTTTTTAAGAAATCATTCATTTGAACAGTGCTCATTAAAACATTTTGGCTACGTGATTGCATATTCTGTTTTTTACCACAGTTTTTGGCAGTTTGACATCTGTGAGGTATTTAGAATAAACAAAAGGTAACACACCCATATCTACTTATTTAGGTTTGGTTTTTTTTAGGAAAACACAGTAACTCTTCTTTTACTACACTCTCTTATTTCAATATCTTCCAATATTTTCCTTTATAGAGTGGGAAAAATGCTTACATTTTGGCTTATAATGGGGCCTGAACAATTAAAATATGCATTTTTCATTTAAATATAAGAAATTTCTTTATAATTTGGGTGTGAGATACAACAGAGGACTGCCTACACAGCTATTGAGTCATACTGGATAAAAAAGATCCGTTCCAGCAAAAAGTGATTTGTTTAGAAGAAGTATTCAGATAATTGATTTTATACCAGATGGTCCTTATATTTTCTGGTAAACTGTTTCACGCATGAATATTTTTCAGTTGTTCCGTGCTTTGAAATGATTAAATAGAAGTAAACAAGCAGGAATTACGTTTGGCAAGGAGGCTCCAAATTTTTTTTCTGGCTGTGGTCTCTGCTCCATTAACTCATCTTCCTCCATTGACTTGAGAATGCCTTAAGGCAGTGTGCTCTTCTTGAAACTATGCATGAGAGCTGTTGAAAAATTCTGTCTAGAACATAAGATTGCTGCCTGCTCCCACAGTGGATTCTCTGCAGAAATTTTTGATGCATACTCCAGAGCATGATCTAGTTTTTAGTTTTTAAATGCATTCAAGATGTTGATCTTACTGTAAAATCTTGTATGATTTTGTTCCAGTTTCTCTGGGCAAATTCTGGCCTACAAGTTAAATTTAGTTCAACAGTCAACTCTTAACTAGAACAGACAAAGACATCATAGTATCTCATTGCAGAAGGCTGATGATTTCATACGATGTCTCAAGATCCTGGACTTTAATCTCCCAATGATCCATGTAGTGTCTTTCTTTGTGAGTAATGTTTACATTTTTATCTTTCTTTTGAGGCTTTTTGAACAAGGAGTGGATGTCTGTGGAAGGCTTGGGGGCAGGGTGTGTTTCTGAGCTGATTTTTAAAATGTTGAATGTTAGAAGTGAAGAAGAATCACTTTGAACAATTATTTTGATGCATACTTAATCTTTTTAAAAGGACCAGAAAAAATTGCTTAGTACATTTATGCACTCATTCATTTAATTCATGCACGCATGCATGCTTTTATTTTAAATCAAACATCTTTGATGTGTATAGAACACAGTCTGTTTACTGCTCTAAATATGACGCTGTGCATTTTGTGCACTGTTTGGTAGAAACAAAGAATCTGATACATTTACACAAAATGTAAAGGCACTTTTTATTATAGATGTATGTCAGTGTATCCAACTGAGTTGTTACTGTGTTCAGTCTCCTTTAATTTGTAATTGTCGAATAACTTTCTAATGGAAATATGTTATTCTAGGTGTATTTACAGATTACTGCATGCTGAATTTGAGTCTTCTTTGGAACCTTCAGAAGGATTTTACAGATTCCATGCAGTCTACAGAACGATTTGAAAACCATTGCATTATGCTAACAAAAGATTTGCTTACAGTTGTTCCCTCTTAACCAAATCATGCAGTCATAAATTGAGTCGTATAATAGAAATATGGATTCATTGTTTCATTTTTAAAAAAATTAAGAAAACTTTATAAGTAAAATGATTTTTCTTTATGACATTTGCAGTGCAGTTCTGTTCAACTTGGCTGCATTATTTTCCATTTATGTTGTTACCTATAGCTATTAGAAAGATAAAGAGAATTTGTACCTGGTATAATTCAGATTTTCCGTGACTGAGGTTAAAACTTCAGCTAGGATATAGTACCTGAATGTGACTAGATTAAGAAGGCAGCAGTGTGATGCTGGCTATACTGTCTGTTAATAACCCTTACAGGGACCGTTAGTTTATGACACAGTTATTTTCTTGGTTTAATTCAACTGTCATTCTTAGAAATTTCACTGTCTTTTCTTATTACAAAACAGGATATATTTTATTCAGGTTTTCTTGGTTTTGTTGCTGTTGTGGAAGTAAGAAGGAAAATTTACTTTCTGTTTATACAGACATCCCAGGAAGAGAATACTTAAAACAATTCTATTTTGTTTACTTCAAACAATTAAAGCATGGAAAATTAAATGAATTCTTAGACCCAAAAAAGTAGTTATGGACTATAGTGACAATCTAAGGCCAAATTCCTAACTTAACAGCTTTCAGTAAAGATAAATAAGTTATATTAATGGTATTTGACAACATCATTTGTTGGTTTAGTCAGTCATAAATGAACTTTCTTAGTTTTAAAGAAATTTTGAAGAAAGTGGTTGACCTGGGGCTTTTTTGATAGAATCTGTAAGGGGAAATTTGAGTATCGTCTTCATCACTTTCCCTATAACTTCTAACACTTAGAGTCTTGGTCGTTTTAGAGGCCTTGGGAGTGATTTTAGCATGAAGTCTGTGGAATTTGTAGAACAGAAGATAAACATTGTCATTTTTATACTTTCCAGCTAGATTTATTTTTTCATGTCTTTCTTACCTTCTGTATCTTAGATTTTCTAACATTAGCCAGATATTAGCAGAGAATAAAAAGTTTTACAGATTTCCTCTGCTTGCAGAATTTTGTGGCAAAAAGTGGGTTAATATCACCAACCATTATGGACTCACTCTCTCCTACCACTAGTGGAAGTTAGATTTGCTGTGCATCTACTAAATTTTTTTATATGTGAATAAAACAGAATTATTTTTCCCTCTAAGATAAGTCTTGCTTTAGTGAAGTAACTTCTGTTTCATGAATTTTTAATGTAACTTGATTGTGAAGGACAATGAAAGAAGGCTCTGGCTTGTGTTCAGATTAGAAGATAAGTAATACATATATGTTCGTAAATGTACAGATGGTGCTCACATCCAAATTACGTGTTACTCATTTCCTTTGATATTCTGCAACTTGAGAAAATTGTGCATAATTTGTCTGCCAAAGTAAATTAAAAAGAAGTATCTTAATAAACTTAATTGTCCTATTTTTAGTGTCACTCGTATGCAAATAATAAGAACAAATCAGTTAGCAAATAGTGCATGTTGTTCCTTTGTGTTTAAGTATTCTTTGAGGTTTGATTCTTTATTGAATTTTACTGACCAGTTTACAATTTGATCACTCCTAATTTCTTAATATGATAGGAGTTACTCTGCTTTAGCTTATGACTCTGAGCAGTAAAATGGCTGAAAAGGAGAGCAAAGCAAGGTAACAAACAGAACTGTCAGAAAATGCTTGAAATAGCTGAATTTAGAATGCTGTAAGAAAAGCTAGCCTTTCAATGTAGACTTCTTATCAGGAAGATACTATTATCTAGCAGTGTCCTGACTGATGTCCTAGCTAATGATGGATTTTACAAGGTGGGTTTATGCAGTGTCATTTTTTACTTTTTTTAACAACCAAGAAGTTTAACTTCTATCCCTCTGGAAGGGATAGAGGTATATAGCAGTTTGGCACGAGTACTGTTTTGGATGAGAAGAAGTATGAACTTTATTTTTGAAACAATTACTGTCAATATGATTGAAGACAGAGATAGTAAGGCAAAAAGCAATAACAACAAAATATGGTGGAAGTCCATTTCAAGTTTGAGGACGTATTGTCTGCAATATAGCAGAGCAAAAGACATCCAGAATACAAGCAGTGCTCACAGTAGAGAGAAACAGAGATATCGATCTATTGCAAGGATCAATCTACTTTATTTTACTTTTTTACACTACATGCACAAAGGAATGTTTGCTGTTGAAAATTATTTGTAGCAGGACCGTTCATTTTTCTGAGTAATGTATACTGAAAATTATAGCTAGCAGAGAGGGGGAAAATACTTCTTTAACTCCTTGACAAAAGTTTGTTCTTTTTCTTCACTTATTAAAGAAAGGTACACTGATGAATTTGAGTCAAAATGTTGTGGTACTGGCCTTTTCTTTTTGTTTTGTTCACATGGTGAATAGTACACAGTAATAGTTCTAGAATTTCCATAGCATGCAGATTAGAACTTACCAAATCATTCCCACAAGAAAATTGTCATGATACATGAAAACAATTACGATTTCTTGACCTGAAATGGTTAGCTGAGGCTGAAGTCTAGTACCCCACACATCAGGAAGTCTATAATGGAATGTGGAGCAGCACAGGCCCTATAAAAGCTGTCAGAGGACATTTGAGAGAAGAGTGAATTTATCTCCAGTCATCATGTGTCTGGAAGTTTCAGTTCAACTGGCAGTAACTGAGTATGTTTTTCAGTATTTTAGTATCCTAATTTTGGAAAAAATTTGAACATAGTATATAGTTGGAGAAACTTTGTTTTTATCTTCTGGTCTAGTATTGTCTGTATTGTTTGTGCGCATGATAATTCTTTATGTAGCCAGTTTTCACAAGAAGTTTTTTACTTTGTCAATGCTTGCATTTTTTTTTTAATCCCTAGTTTTGAAAAGGGATAGCTTAAATGAAGTGTTCACGTAAGCTATTGCATTCTTACATACCATCATAGAAGGGGAAAATGTCCATGTTTGTATTAACAAGCTGAAAGGAAAACTAACACCTGATGACCAACTTAGATAAGCATAAAGACGCAGTCTGCATTTCTATGTTGTTGAAACCATTTTTACATTGCAAATATAGAATTCTATTATAAATGCGTGCTACTAGCAGTTAGAAATTATCTAATTGGTGTGAACCATTCCTTATTTCCTGATCCAGTCTGACAGAATTTCCAGGTTTTGTTAGAGAAGAAAGGTTTTACTGTGCTCAACTGTGTTCCTAGCCAGTTCCCACAGAAAGGCATTTATTGGAATAGATTTAGTTGCTTGGATGTGCACTGCAATGGATAAATGTTTCAGAAAGCAAGTATTTTTCAACCCCTTAGGAATTAACATTTTTTGTTTGCATTTCATCTTGTTAATTGTTGTTCAAAGAGTTCCTCAGGTGATTACAGTAAGCTAATTTTATGAAGTTTCATTCTATTTATTATGCAGAATGGCTAATTAATGCTGGAAATGTTATTTTTCTAGGGAAAATTGTGCAACCGTTCAGCTACAACATCTTGCAGATGTACTGTAGTTGTCATTATTTGAAGACAGCTTGATGACTGCCCTAAACTACTGTGCAAGAAATTAGACAAAAATCCTTTTTTTTTTTTTCATGTAAGCATGGCCTTAGTTCCCTAGTTGTCTTACAAAATATGCATGACACCTTTCAGGTATTCAACAGGACAGGTCTTCAAAACGATTTTCCAGCAAATAGTTCCTTTATTATTTTTCAGTCTTGCTTGTGATGATTCACTGGAACCTTTCTACATATTTTTTTCAATTCCCCTTGTCAGTGGTGCTCATTCTCTGCATTTGATCAGATTGATTTATATGAACAACCTCAGTTTCATTAGTCATAATGAAATTAATGGCAAGTTACATCACTTTTCTCTGACTGTGTTTCCCAAAGCAGAACAATATATCTGCATTGGAACGTATTAAATGTTAATAGACGCAAAATCCTGTGTTAAAGTTAATTCATGTTGAGATGTGGAGTGATACATGCTGACAAAAAAAGAAAAATGCAAAATTGATGCTGACAGTCTGCCCTTCTCTGATTGTGTAGATTTGTTGCAGCACATGCAGTATGTAACTTCATGCTGTGATTTGAGACCTAGGCAACAATCAGCACAATAGCAAATATTCAGAACAATCTGTTAGCCACTGCATTGTTGTCTTTTTTGAGATCTTTAGGGATCTAGAAAATACTTACAGCAATATATTATTACTCAACAACAGATTTAAAGGAAATATTATATAAATTCTAGAATTCATCTGAGCACAATAAATAAATTTAGATTATGTATAGAAATGTACATTCCAATATTGCTTTATTTTGAATAACAATTTATCAAAGGGTAACATCTTGGCATCTTAGAGCTTATTTTGTCAGACATACATGTGATTCTACTATGTATTACTGCATTTCTGGAAGGTTATCTGGACCTTGGATTAATTGCATGTAGCCTCTTCACACTCTCTTCCAATCACAGAATCACAGAATTGTAGGGGTTGGAAGGGACCTCCAGAGATCATCGAGTCCAACCCCCTGCCAAAGCAGGATCCCTACAGCAGGTCGCACAGGTAGGCATCCAGGCAGGTCTTGAACATCTCCAGAGAAGGAGACTCCACCACCTCCCTGGGCAGCCTGTTCCAGTGCTCCGTCACCTCACTGTAAAGAAGTTCTTGCGCATGTTTGTGCGGAACTTCCTATGCTGCAGTTTCCGGCCATTTCCCCTTGTCCTGTCTCCACTCACCACTGAAAAGAGTCCGGCCTCGCCATTCTGCCCCCCACACCTCAGATATTTATAGACCTGGATCAGAATCATCTGTCCTTGACAAAATACAGTGCTTGTACTTCTGCTGATCACTGCAAAGCCTTTAACAGCAAATGGTATTTCCAGAGCTGTCTTCACCACTCGTGTACTCAGGCATAATGGGATAAGAATTGTGCACAACCTTAAGGTTGTAAGATGGGCAGTATTGTTACATAAATTTGTGTCATCCTACCACATCTTAGCTTCATACCCTGTCCTGGCCTGCTTGTTCTTTTCCATCAGTACTGGAAATAGAAAAAAACATGCATCCACTATACTTGAGCTATATGCATGCCTTCTGTGGAAGTACTGTCAGTAGCAAATTTTATGACTTCAAAAAAACATTGCTAGTGGTCAGATTAAAACCACATTTCCTCTAGCTTCAATGTATTCTTTAAAACATTAGTTTAAATTTAAAGAAATTTTGCAAATAAAATGGGCATATCGATGGTATCGCCATACATAAATATTCATTGTGGTTACAAGAAGACAAAACTGTTGTTGTTTTGTGTTGTTTTTATCCACCTAAACAAGGTAGAAATCTGAAATGAAGTATGTAAAAGATCTGAAAGATCAGTGGTGGTGCACTTCAGTTATTTTGTGTGAAGTCTGTATTTTGGACTTCTTTTTTAATGCTGTGGAAAGATCATAGTTGTACCTCAGTCACACCACTAGGCAATGTCTGTTATTGCTGCTGTATTTCAAGTTACACTTCTAGCATAAGAGTTTTTTTGTTTTGTTTTGTTTTGTTAGTATGTTTTAGAGTAGTTCTGGCTATTGTGCCATCTGAAACTACTGTATGGAATTTTTGATTCTCTACTTAACATACAGTGCTTTTCAAAATGCCTTCCTCCAGGCGCTGGCAAAAAGCCAGTGGACCACTATTAAACGCACAGATCATCCAGAGAAAAATTTTGAAGTCAGGCTCTGACATTGTATATAGGATATATTAAGGCTAGATATTGAGGTTTGTCTCGTCATTTATTTTCTGTTAGTAGATCATTACACATCGAAGTGATTACAGATAATTATTACAAAATACAACGCCTTGATGCCTTTTTTTTTTTTTTCCAGAAGACTTCTATGTTCTTAATTATTGAGAAAAGTATAAAAACAGTATTAAAAAAAAGTGAAGAGAAAAATTAAACCCAGAAGTATTTAGAAAGGATAAAAGACGTGTTAGGAACTATGAAGAGTATAAGTGAATATTCTCTGTTGTCACATGTTCAAGGATTTATGTACATAGATATACATCTATGTGTATGAGTAGGGATTTTTCCATTTTGCTTTTTTGATTTCTTCCTCTAGTCTGCTTTTCTTTCAAAACGCATTGTATTTCATGCACATGATTACATACCTTCTTCACCTAGCCCTTTCAGACATCTAGTTGCTGTTCTATGACATAATTCAGAGTGTCTTGAAAAACACATAATTTTTTACACTCTGTTCAGTGCTGTTTAGTCAAATTGATATTCCTGGTTCCTGGACACATGACTTTAAGAGACTAAGCGACAAATCTAGCCCTATTGCATGAACCTCGTTTTTCCAATCCGTACTTACTCTTTTACAAGAAGACTAAGTATGGAGAGTGGATATGACTTGGCTGACTTAGAAAAGTAGATATACAATTTTTCATCAAGCTGTTCTTGAGCTGTTGGAGAAGGGCCACAAAGACAATCAGAATGCTGGAGCATTTCCCCTACAGGAACAGAGAAGGCTCCAGGGGGACCTTACAGCAGCCTTCCAACACCAGAAGGGGGCCTACAGGAAGGCTGGGGAGGGACTTGTAGCAAAGGGGGAAAGGGAAATGATTTTAAACTGGAAGGGGGTAGATTTAGACTAGGTATCAGGAAGAAATTCTTTACTATAAGGGTAGTGAGACACTGGAACAGGTTGCCCAGAGAGGTTGTGAATGCCCCCTCACTGAAAGCATTTAAAGCCAGGCTGGATGGGGCTTAGATCTACCCAGTCTAGAGGGAGGTGTCCCTGCCTATAGCATGGGGGTTGGAACTAGTTGATCTTTAAGGTCCCTTCCAACCTAAACCATTCTAAGATTCTCATAGATTCATGAACTATAAATATTATGTTAATATCTTAAAAAAGGTATTGAGTGTATTTCTGGGAATTTAAAAGCTCAGCCAACAGATATTTGCTGAAATACACAAACAGTGTCTGGTGCATACCTCATGCTGTGCTATAACGATGGATATGCTTGTAATTTTTTGTATGTTTTTGAGCAGTCAGATAACTACTCTCTTGATGAGGCAGTGCACACTAGGCATTTTAAATTGAAATGTACAATTTTCAATAGCCACTTCCTTCCATTTTTAAATTGTACACATAAAATTTTATTTTTGTGATCAGTATTTATCTTCTGGTTAGTTTTTTTTGTTGTTGTTTGTTTGTTTACCTCCATTGAATTCAATTTCATATACTAAAAAATCATTTCATTTATTTGCTGCTAAGTTTATTTATATAACCTTAAGAATTGTTGTACTGAATCATGGTTTAAGTAATCATTCTCACCTTCAAACACTTCGAAATTTTTATGGGAGTAGAAGTCCCTTTAGCACAGTGACTCAGTAGTAACATGTTGTCATGCATTTGTTAGGTGCTTGCCTTCCTTTAGTGTTCTAGTTTTTTTTTATGTCTTCCAAACTGATACATTTATGAGTCCTCCTTTTTGAAAAGGTAAAATGCACAGTTTTATTGTTCTTCAGTTTAGGACCTCCGATTTTACTGTTTTCCCTCCAGCAGACAGAATGAGTAGACCTCTGTCAAAGTTGTCATCCTTTGTCTCAGCAAGTATTTGCAGACCACCAAGCAGCCTTTTCAAAGTAAGTCAGTATTTATTAATCAGAAGAATATAGTAGTTAAGAGTCTGCAGGCGAGAAGGACAAGGCTAAATTTGCAAAAGGGTATGTTCCCACATCATTTGGAATTACTTTCTGTCAGACTCAAAAAGGCAGTCTCTTAGCTGATTCCACTATTGTCCAGGCTTGGCAGTTAAATTTCCTTACAGTGACAAAAATCTCTGTCTCTGCCTCCTCTCTTACAATAGCATGTGAATTAGAGCTAAAGAAGATTTTGCTTTTTTTTTTTGAAAATCAGCATCTCAGCATCCTCAATTTTATTTCTTCTCTGAGATTCGGCTTTTCCAAATTCAACACATTCATCATAATAAGTGGTGTTTAGTATGTGATTTTGATTGTGCTGTTATTATATGTACATATATTCCATAATTTTATAAATAAGCTTTTGTATATTCTAAGTGATTTATCTGGTTTCTGCCCGTTATCAACTCAAGCTGTTCCAGCAAAAATTTGTGAGCTTTTCATTTGGTCTGTATGTAACATTGTGTATTCTGTTACTGTCTCCACAGCCCCTGAAGCGCTCCGTATTTCAGCTTTTAAATCATTCACAGAAATTCATAAGCAGCACGTACTCCAATTCTATAATGATTCCAGATTTAAAAAAAAATAATTAAAAAAAAAAAAAAAAGCTTTTGTTCATATCTCTTTTGATTTACTTGTTGCATGTGTATCATGTCATGTCAGTCAGGGCTATAGCCTTTATTTTTAGGTGCTAGTTAGATCTATGTTTTCAGTCGCTAGTGACTCATTTCTGAATGTCACTAAGCTCTTGGACACAGTGCCAGCTAGAAATAACAGCTTTCACAGATATGTGTTGTTTAGATAAACTCAAACCACATTACCTATTTTGAAAAGGTTGTATTTCATTTTCCTTGTTTTTTGCAGCTTAGGATATTTATGCTAGTTTCGTTACCTTGAAACAAAAATGTTTCCAATTTTGAAATGGGAAAGGAAACACCATCTGTAAGACTCCTGTACTTCTCGAGGAAGTACTGTAGACATTCAGATTTCTCCCCTGATACAAAATTATTCACATATTCCTTGTCTACACAGCCAGCCATCTCATCATATAAATTCAATCAGGTTGGCCAGTCGTGTTTTTCCCACAGTAAATTTGCACTTGCTGTCTCCAGTCATCTTTGTGTCTTTCACATGTTCTTGATTTAGCTCCATAATTTTTCTGTAGACCACGTTCAGGCTTACTGTCTTCTACTTGTGATCAGAATATGACTGTGAACACAGAAATTACTCCCATGCAAAATAGTAAAAAGAAAATAGGTTACCTTGTATTGTCATCAGGCAACAGAGAATACAGAGCTTGTTTTCAATCAGCTTGAAATCTGAGGTCTGCTTTTTTCTTAAGACCATCTCTGAAATGGATATTCAATAATATTTTTATGAGAAGTTTACAAGCAAAACAAAACCATGCATGTCGCATTCAATTCTGTACGATTTTAGTCTTCTTTTGAATGCAGGTTTATGCAGAAACAGATGTTTAGTAGTTGTACGACAAAGATGATTTTGACAGATCACTCTACTTTCTTGTTGTTTTGTTTGTCTTTATTTCATTTCTCACTTATGGTAGAGTTTTGCCACAAACCACCTGCCAACAGATAGTTTTTTGAATAACTTCTGTACAAACGTACTGTTTTGTGTATGTTTTTATTCAGGGTAGACTTGCAAAATTGCAAGATGAAAGGCAAACGAGGCACCAAGATTAACTCTACCTGGGAATTCATAGCCCTTTACTTACCCTGTTTCTCAGGGGTAACTATGGTATTAAACTTGACTTAGCAGTTAATCTCGCACCTGGCAGATCTGTGGCAGGGCTTGGAACTTGATGATGATCCTTCCAACCCAAACCACTGTATGATTCTGTCATTCATGGTGGCACTGAAATGTAGATGTTATATAAGGCATGTTACATGTCATCTAGACACACAAGGCAGAGCAGGATTGGATTTAGGACTGGGAAGCCAGCACAAAGTGAAATTTTTGACTGATACACCTATAGTAGCTTCTGTTTTATAGCAGATGAACCGCAGGGCTTGATGCATGATTTATATCAATAAGCATTCAACAAACATGTATGTAGTTAAGGAAATACTTTCACAAATATGAAACAGGAGTAGATGAATTGTATATTATAAGAAGCTGTACCATGCAGCAAGTTTTATTCCAGTGCAGAAACAACGTGCACTATGAGCTGTGATTTCTCTATTCTGAGCAACAGACAGTATCAGGGAATTCATGCAGTGATTTCTTCAACCACTGCCTGCAGTTAGAGCAGCAAATCATTTATGGCACATGGAAATGGGATTAGACATATAGTATATGTGTCTCTGGATATAACAGATTAGCTGCATTGCAAGACCTCATGTAATTTGCATGGTAGATAACCATCAACTTCATCGATGCAGAGAGTAACCATAAATCCTGTCTGTTAATATGATGTGTATAAACTCATCAATGTTTTGCTGATGGCATCAAGATTAGCTCTGAAGAATCAAATTCTGTCACCCTCATTCAGGGAAAGAACCTGAATGATTGCTAAACTTTTTAGAAAATAAGTTTTTTATGTGTGCAATCATAAAGCAGAGTCTTTTCCATCTAAAAGCAATCTTTATGTTAAGTAAGTATCCAGTAGCTAATCTGTTGTGTACTGTAGAGGATATTAGTAGCATATTTAGGTTAATGTTTTAATTTTAGTTCTTAAATATTGCAATACTTTAAAACTATCTGGTAATATATTGTCTGTGTATTGAACTGTGTATTATACAATTGATGAGTGTTTGTGTTTAACTGCAGGCTAGTTTATAAATACTTCTCCACAAATTACTGAAAAAAGGAATATCAAACTAGTTTTTGTGTGGTAAAACTTCAATGCATTCAAATGTTTATCTGCATGATTTATATCTTTCTGTTTTGTTTCTAATTCAGTAGATAAAGTAAACTACAGATAGAAAAGCCCATTTAA